>NW_028138671.1:0-71000 GCF_964270905.1 Leucopleurus acutus | reverse complement strand
ACTCTAACCCTAACCCTTCCCCGAAGCCTTCCCCTCACCCGTCCCCAATCCTAACCCGTACGCTCACACTAACCCATGCCCTCACACGTACCCTCCCCCTAAAGCGTTGTCATACCTTCACCTGGACCCTAAACAGTCCCCGTTCCCTAACCCTAACCCTAGCCCGAACCCTAACCCTAACACTTCCCCGAAGTCTTCCCCTCACCCGTCCCCTAATCCTAAACCGTACGCGCACACTAACCCGCGCCCTCACACGTACGCTCCCCGTAAACCGTTGTCGAACCCTCACCTGGACCCTAAACCGTCCCCGTCCCCTAACCCTAACCCTAGCCCGAATCCTAACCCTAACCCTTCCCCAACCCGTCCCCTAATCCTAACCCGTACGCTCACACTAACCCACGCCCTCACACGTACTCTCCCCCTAAACCGTTGTCGTACCCTCACATGGACCATAAACCGTCCCCGTCCCCTAACCCTAACCCTAGCCCGAACCCTAACCCTAACACTTCCCTGAAGCCTTCCCCTCACCCGTCCCCTAATCCGAACCCGTATGCTCACACTAACCGGCGCCCTCACACGTACCCTTCCCCTAAAGCGTTGTCATACCCTCACCTGGACCCTAAACCGTCCACGTCCCCTAACCCTAATCCTAGCCCGAACCCTAACCCTAACCCTTCCCCGAAGGCTTCCCCTCACCCGTCCCCTAATCCTAACCTGTACGCTCACACTAACCCGCGCCCTCACATGTACCCTCCCCCTAAAGCGTTGTCATACCCTCACCTGGATCCTAAATCGTCCCCGTCCCCTAACCCTAACCCTAGCCCGAACCCTAACACTTCCCCGAAGCCTTCCCCTCACCCGTCCCCTAAATCTAACCCTTACGCTCACACTAACCCGCGCCCTAACACGTACGCTCCCCCTAAAGCGTTGTCGTACCCTCACCTGGACCCTAAACCGTCCCCGTCCCCTAACCCTAACCCTAGACCGAACCCTAACCCTAACCTTTCCCCGAAGCCTTCCCCTCACCCGTCCCCTAATCCTAACCCGTACGCTCACACTAACCCGCGCCCTCACACGTACGCTCCCCCTAAACCGTTGTCATACCCTCACCTGGACCCTAAACCGTCCCGGTCCCCTAACCTTGACCCTAGCCCGAACCCTAACCCTAACACTTCCCTGAAGCCTTCCCCTCACCCGTCCCCTAATCCTAACCCGTACGTTCACAAAAACCCGCGCCCTCACACGTACCCTCCCCCTAAACAGTTGTCATACCCTCACCTGGACCCTAAACCGTCCCCGTCCCCTAACCCTAACCCTAGCCCGAACCCTAACCCTTACCTGAAGCCTTCCCCTCACCCTTCCCCTAATCCTAACCCATACGCTCACACTAACCCTCACGCCTACACGTACGCTCCCCGTAAACCGTTGTCGTACCCTCACCTGGACCCTAAACCGTCCCCGTCCGTTAACCGTAACCCTAGCCCGAAACCTAACCCTAACCCTTCCCCGAAGCCTTCCCCTCACCCCTCCCCTAATCCTAACCCGTACGCTCAAACTAACCCACGCCCTCACAAGTACGCTCCCCCTAAACCGTTGTCGTACCCTCACCTGCACCCTAAACCGTCCCCTTCCCCTAACATTAACCCTAGCCCAAACCCTAACCCTAACCCTTTCCCGAAGCCTTCCCCTCACCCGTCCCCTAATCCTAACCCGTATGCTCAACTTAACCCGCGCCCTCACACGTACGCTCCCCCTAAAGCGTTGTCGTACCCTCACCTGGACCATAAACCATCCCCGTCCCCTAACCCTAACCATAGCCCGAACCCTAACCCTAACCCTTCCCCGAAGCCTTCCCCTCACCCGTCCCCTAATCCTAACCTGTACGCTAAAACTGACATGCGCCCTCACAAGTACGCTACCCCTAGAGCGTTGTCATACCCTAACCTGGACCCTCAACCGTCCCAGTCCCCGTCCCCTAACCCTAGCCCGAACCCTAACCCTAACCCTTCCCCGAAACCTGACCCTCACCCGTCCCCTAATCCTAACCCGTACGGTCACACTAACCCGCGCCCTCACATGTACGCTCCCCGTAAACCGTTGTCGTACCCTCACCTGGACCCTAACCCGTCCCCGTCCCCTAACCCTAACCCTAGCCCGCACCCTAACCCTAACACTTCCCCGAAGCCTTCCCCTCACCCGTCCCCTAATCCTAACCCATACGCTCAGACTAACCCACGCCCTCACACGTACGATCCCCCTGAACCGTTGTCGTACGCTCACCTGGACCCTAAACCGTCCCCGTCCCCTAACCCTAACCCTAGCCCGAACCTTAACCATAACCCTTTCCCGAAGCCTTCCCCTCACCCGTCTCCTAATCCTAACCCGTACGCTCACACTAACCCGCGCCCTCACAAGTACGCTCCCCCTAAACCGTTGTCGTACCCTCACCTGCACCCTAAACCGTCCCCGTTCCCTAACCCTAACCCTAGCCCGAACCCTAACCCTAACCCTTCCCCGAAGACATCCCCTCACCCGTCCCCTAATCCTCACCCGTACGCTCACACTAACCCGCGCCCTCACACGTACGCTCCCCCTAAAGCGTTGTCGTACCCTCACCTGGACACTAAAACGTCCCCGTCCCCTAACCCTTACCCTTCCCCGAAGCCTTCCCCTCACCCGTCCCCTAATCCTAACCCGTACGCTCACACTAACCCGCGCCCTCACACGTACGCTCTCCCTAAACCGTTGTCGTACCCTCACCTGTACCCTAAACCGTGCCCATCCCCGTCCCCTAAACCTAGACCAAACCCTAACCCTTCCCTGAAGTCTTCCCCTCACCCGTCCCCCAATCCTAACCCATACGCTCACACTAACCCTCACGCTCACACGTACGCTCCCCCTACACCGTTGTCGTAACCTCACCTGGACCCTAAACCGTCCCCGTCCCCTAACCCTAATCCTAGCCCGAACCCTAACCCTAACCCTTCCCCGAAACCTTCCCCTCACCCGTCCCCTAATCCTAACCCGTATGCTCACACTAACCCGCGTCCTCACACTTACGCTCCCCCTAAACCTTTGTCGTACCCTCAACTGGACCCTAAACCGTCCCCGTCCCCTAACCCTAACCCTAGCCCGAACCCTAACCCTAACCCTTCCCCGAAGCCTTCCCCTCACCCGTCCCATAATCCTAACCCGTACGCTCAAACTAATCCGCGCCCTCACACGTACACTCCTCCTAAACCGTTGTCGTACCCTCACCTGGATCCTAAACCGTCCCCGTCCCCTAACCCTAAACCGAAAACTAAGCCTAACATTTCCCCGAACCCTGACCCAACACGTCCCCTAATCCTAACCTGTACGCTCACGCTAATCCACGCCCTCACACTTACGCTACACCTAAAGCGTTGTTGTACACTCAGCTGGACACTAAACCGTCCCCATACCCTAAACCTAACCCTAGCCCGAACCCTAACCCTAACACTTCCCTGAATCCTGACCCTCACCCGTCCCCTAATCTTAACACGTACGCTCACGCTAACCCGCACCCTGACACGAACGCTCTCCCTAAAGCGTTGTCGTATCCTCACCTGGAACCTAAATCGTCCCGTCTCCTAACCCTAACCCTAGCCCGAACCCTAACCCTAACCCTTCCCCGAATCCTCACCCTCACCCTTTCCCTAATCCTAACCCGCACGCTAACGCTAACCCGTGCCCTCACCCGTACGCTCCCCCTAAAGCGTTGTCGTACCCTCACCTGGACCCTAAACCGTCCCCGTCCCCTAACCCTAACCCTAGGCCGAACCCTAACCCTAACACTTCCCAGAAGCCTGACACTCACCCGTCCCCTAATCCTAACCCGTACGCTAACGCTAACCCGCCCCCTAACACGTTCCCTCCCCTAAAGCTTTGTCGTACCCTCACCTGGACCCTAAACCGTCCCCGTCCCCTAACCCTAACCCTAGACCGAACCCTAACCCTAACCCTTCCCGAAGCCTGAAACTAACCCGTCCCCAAATCCTAACCCGCACGCTAACGCTAATCCGCGCCCTCACACGTACGCTCCCCCTAAAGCGTTGTCGTACCCTCAGCTGTACCTTAAACCGTCCCCGTCTCCTAACTCTAACCCTACCGCGAACCCTAACCCTAAACCTTCCCCGAAGCCTGACTCTCAACCGTCGCCTAATCCTAACCTGTACGCTCTCGCTAACCCGCGCCCTCACACGTACGCTCCCCCTAAAGCATTGTCGTACCCTCACCTGGACCCCAAACCGTCCCCGTCCCCTAACCCTGACCCTACCCGAACCCTAACCCTAACCCTTCCCCAAGCCTTCCCCTCACCCGTCCCCTAATCCTAACCCGTACGCTCACACGTACCCGCACCCTCACACGTACGCTCCCCCTAAACCGTTGTCGTACCCTCACCTGGACCCTAAACCGTCCCCGTCCCCTAACCCTAACCCTACCCGAACCCTAACCCTAACCCTTCCCCGAAGCCTTCCCCTCACCCGTCCCCTAATCCTAAACTGTACGCTCACACTAACCCGCGCCCTCACACGTACGCTCCCCCTAAACCGTTGTCGTACCCTCACCTGGACCCTGAACCGTCCCCGTCCCCTAACCCTAACCCTAGCCGGAACCCTAAACCTAACCCTACCCCGAAGCCTTCCCCTCACCCGTCCCCTTATCCTAACCCATACGCTCACACTAACCCGCGCCCTCACACGTACGCTCCCCGTAAACCGTTGTCATACCCTCACCTGGACCCTAAACCGTCCCCGTCCCCTAACCCCAACCCTAGCCCGAACCCTAACCCTAACCCTTCCCCGAAGTCTTCCCCTCACCCGTCCCCTAATCCTAACCCGTACGCTCACACTAACCTGCGTCCTCACACGTACGCTCCCCCTAAACCGTTGTCGTATCCTCACCTGGACCCTAAACCGTCCCCGTCCCCTAACCCTAACCCTAGCCCGAACCCTAACCCTCACCCTTCCCCGAAGCCTTCCCCTCACCCGTCCCCTAATCCTAACCTGTACGCTCAAACTAAGCCATGCCCTCACACGTACGCTCCCCCTAAACCGTTGTCATACCCTCACCTGGACCTTAAACCGTCCCCGTCCCCTAACCCTAACCCTAGCCCAAACCCTAACCCTAACACTTTCCCGAAGCCTTCCCCTCACCCGTCCCCTAATCCTAACCCGTACGCTCACACTAACCCACGCCCTCACACGTACGCTCCCCCTTAACCGTTGTCGTACCGTCACCTGGACCCTAAACCATCCCCGTCCCCTAACCCTAACCCTAGCCCTAACCCTAACCCTAACACTTCCCCGAAGCCTTCCCCTCACCCGTCCCCTAATCCTAACCCGTATGCTCACACTAACCCACGCCCTCACACGTACGATCCCCCTAAACCGTTGTCGTACCCTCACCTGGACCCTAAACCGTCCCCGTCCCCTAACCCTAACCCTAGCCCGAACCCTAACCCTAACCCTTCCCCGAAGCCTTCCCCTCACCCGTCCCCGAAACCTAACCCGTACGCTCACACTAACCCGCGCCCTCACACGTACACTCCCCCTAAACTGTTGTCGTACCCTCACCTGGACCCTAAACTGTCCCCATCCCCTAACCCTAACCCTAGCCCGAACCCTAACCCTAACCCTTCCCCGAAGCCTTCCCCTCACCCTTCCCCTAATCCTAACCCGTACGCTCAAACTAACCCAGGCCCTCACACGTTAGCTCCCCCAAAATCGTTGTCGTACCCTCACCTGTACCCTAAACCATCCCCTTCCCCTAACCCTAACCCTAGACCGAAATCTAAGCCTAACACTTCCCCGAAGCCTGACCCAACACGTCCCCTAATCCTAACCCGTACGCTAACGCTAATCAGCGCCTTCACACGTATGCTAAACCTAAAGCGTTGTCGTACCCTCACCTGGACCCTAAACCGTCACCTTCCCCTAAACCTAACCCTAGCCTGAACCCTAACCCTAACGAATCTCCGAAGCCTGAAACTCACCCGTCCCCTAATCTTAATCCGTACGCTAACACTAACACGCGCCCTCACACGTACGCTCCATCTAAAGCGTTGTCGTACCCTCACCTGGACCCTAAACCGTCCCCGTCCCCTAACCCTAAGCCTAGGCCGAACCCTAACCATAACACTTCCCCAAATCCTGACCGTCACCCATCACCTAATCCTAACCCGTACGCTAACACTAACCCGCGCTCTCACACGTACGCTCCCCCTAAAGCGTTCTCGTAATCTCGCATGAACCCTAAACCGTCCCGGTCCCCTAACCTTAACCCTAGCCCGATCCCTAACCCTAACATTTCCCTGAAGCCTGACCTTCACCCGTCCTCTAATCCTAACCTGTACGCTAACACTGACATGCGCCCTCACAAGTACGCTACCCCTAAAGCATTGTCATACCCTAACCTGGACCCTCAACCGTCCCAGTCCCCGTCCCCTAACCCTAGCCCGAACCCTAACCTTAACCCTTCCCCGAAGCCAGACCCTCACCCGTCCCCTAATCCTAACCCGTACGCTCACACTAACCTGTGCCCTCACATGTACGCTCCCCCTAAACCGTTGTCGTACCCTCACCTGGACCCTAAACTGTCCCCCTCCCCTAACCCTAACCCTAGCCCGCACCCTAACCCTAACCCTTCCCAAAAGCCTTCCTCTCACACGTCCCCTAATCCTAACCCGTACGCTCACACTAACCCGCGCCCTCACACGTACGCTCCCCCTAAACCGTTGTCGTACCCTCACCTGGACCCTAAACCGTCCCCTTTCCCTAACCCTAACCCTAGCTCGAACCCTAACCCTAACCCTTTCCCGAAGCCTTCCCCTCACCCGTCCCCTAATCCTTAACCGTACGCTCACACTAACCCGCGCCCTCACACGTACGCTCCCCCTAAAGGGTTGTCGTACCTTCACCTGGACCCTAAACCTTTCCCGTCCCCTAACCCTAACCCTAGCCCGAACCCTAACCCTAACCCTTCCCCGAAGCCTGACCCTCACCCGTCCCCTAATCCTAACCCGTACGCAAACGCTAACCCATGCCCTCACACATACGCTCCCCCTAAAGCGTTGTCGTACCTTCACCTGGACCCTAAACCGTCCCCGAACCCTAAGCCTAACCCTATCCCGAACTCTAACCCTAAACCTTCCCGGAAGCATGACCCTCACCCGTCCCCTAATCCTAACCCGTACGCTTACACTAACCCGCGCTCTCACACGTACGTTCCCCCTAAACCGTTGTCGTACCCTGACGTGGACCCTAAACCGTCCCCGTCCCCTAACCCTAACCCTAGCCCTAACCCTAACCCTAACACTTCCCCGAAGCCTGACCCAACACGTCCCCTAATCCTAACCCGTACGCTATCGCTAATCCACTCCCTCACACGTATGCTAAACCTACAGCGTTGTCGTTCTCTCACGTGGACCCTAAACCGTCACCATCCCCTAAACCTAACCCTAGCCCGAACCCTAACCCTAACGATGCCCCGAAGCCTGACACTCACCTGTCCCCTAATCGTAATCCGTACGCTAACACTAACATGCGCCCTCACACGTACGCTCCATCTGAAGCTTTGTCGTACCCTCACCTGGACCCTAAACCGTCCCCGTCACCTAACCCTAACCCTAGGCCGAACCCTAACCTTAACCCTTCCCCGAGTCCTGACCCTCACCCGTCCCCTAATCCTAACCCGTATGCTAACACTAACCTGCGCTCTCACACTTACGCTCCCCCTAAAGCGTTGTCGTAAACTCACAAGAACCCTGAACCATCCCGGTCCCCTAACCTTAACCCTAGCCTGATCCCTAACCCTAACCCTTCCCCGAAGCCTGACCTCCACCCGTCCCCTAATCCTAACCTGTACGCTAACACTGATATGCGCCCTCACAAGTACGCTACCCCTAAAGCGTTGTCATACCCTTACCTGGAACCTCAACTGTCCCAGTCCCCGTACCCTAACCCTAGCCCGAACACTAACCCTAACACTTCCCCGAAACCTGACCCTCACCCGTCCCCTAATCCTCACCCGTACGCTAACACTAACCCGCGCCCTCACACGTACACTCCCCCTAAAGCATTGTCGTACCCTCACCTGGACCCTAAACCGTCCTCGTCCCCTAACCCTAACCTTAGCCCGAACCCTAACCCTAACACTTCCCCGAAGCCTGACCCTCACCCGTACCCTAATCCTATCACGTACGCTAACACTAACCCACGCCCTCACACGTACGCTCCCCCAAAATCGTTGTCGTACCCTCACCTGGACCCTAAAACGTTCCCGTCCCCTAGCCCTAACCCTAGCCTGAACCCTAAATCTTAGCCTTCCGCGAAGCCTGACCCTCAACCGTCCCCTAATCCTCACCCGTACGCAAACGCTAACCCACGCCCTCACACGTACGCTCCCCCTAAAGCGTTGTCGTACCCTCACTTGTACCCTAAACCGTCCCCATCCCCTAACCCTAACCCTAGCCTGTCCCTAACCCTAACACATCCCCGAAGCCTGAACCTCACCCGTGCCCTAATCCTAACCCGTACGCTAACAATAACCTGCGCCCTCACACGTACGCTCTCCCTAAAGTGTTGTCGTATACTCACCTGGACCCTAAATCGTCCCCGTCCACTAACCCTAACCCTAGCCCGAACCCTAATGCTAAACCTTCCCCGAGCCTGACCCTCACCCATCCCCTAATCCTAACCCATACGCTAACACTAACCCGCGCTCTCACTCATACGTTACCATAAAGCGTTGTCGTCCCCTCACCTGGACCCTAAACCGTCCCCGTCCCCTATCACTAACCCTAGCCCGAACCCTAAACCGAACACTTCCCTGAAGCCTGGCCCTCACCCGTCCCCTAATCCTTACTCGTACGCAAACACTAACCGGCGCCCTCACACATACCCTCCCCATAAAGCGTTGTCATACCCTCTCCTGGACCCTCAACCGTCCCAGTCCCCGTCCCCTAACCCTAGCCCGAAACCTAACCCTAACACTTCCCCGAAGCCTTCCCCTCACCCGTCCCCTAATCCTAACCCGTACGCTAACACTAACCCACGCCCTCACACGTACGCTCACGCTAAAGCGTTGTCGTACCCTCACCTGGACCCTAAACCGTCCCGGTCCCCTAACCCTAAACCTAGCCCGATCCCTAACCCTAACCCTTCCCCGAAGCCTGACCCTCACCCGTCCCCTAATCCTCACAAGTACGCTAACACTGACCCGCGCTCTCACAACTACGCTACCCCTAAAGCGTTGTCATACCCTCACCTGGACCCTCAACCGTCCCCGTCCCCTAACCCTAAACCTAGGACGAACCCTAACCCTAACCCTTAAACGAAACCTGACCCTCACCCGTCCCCTAATCCTAACCCGTACGCTAACACTCACGCACGCCCTCACACGTACGCTCCCCCTAAAGCGTTGTCGTACCCTCACCTGGACCCTAAACCGTCCCCGTCCCCTAACCCTAACCCTAGACTGAACCCTAACCCTAAACCTTCCCTGAATCCTGACACTCAACGGTCCCCTAATCCTAACTCGTACGCTCACACTAACCCGCGACCTCACACGTACGTTTCCCCTAAAGCGTTGTCGTACCCTCACCTGGAACCTAAACCGTCCCCGTCCCCTAACCCTAACCCTAGCCCGAACCATAACCCTAACCGTTCCCCGAAGCCTGACCCACACCCGTACCCTAATCCTATCACGTACGCTCACATTAACCAGCGCCCTCACACGTACGCTCCCCCTAAACCGTTGTCGTACCCTCACCTGGACCCTAAACCGTCCCCTAACCCTAACCCTAACCGTAGCCCGAACCCTAACACTTCCGTGAAGCCTTCCCCTCATCCGTCCCCTAATCCTAACCGATACGCTCACACTAACCCTCACGCTCACACGTACGCTCCCCATAAACCATTGTCGTACCCTCACCTGGACCCTAAACCGTCCCCGTCCCCTAACCCTAACCCTAGCCGGAACCCTTAACCTAACCCTTCCCCGAAGACTTCCCCTCACCCGTCCCCTAATCCTAACCCGTACGCTCACACTAACCCGCGCCCTCACACGTACGCTCCCCCTAAACCGTTGTCGTACCCTCACCTGTACCCTAAACCGTCCCCGTCCCCTAACCCTAACCCTAGCCGGAACCCTTAACCTAACCCTTCCCCGAAGACTTCCCCTCACCCGTCCCCTAATCCTAACCCGTACGCTCACACTAACCCGCGCCCTCACACGTACGCTCCCCCTAAACCGTTGTCGTACCCTCACCTGGACCCTAAACCGTGCCCATCCCCGTCCCCTAAACCTAGCCCAAACCCTAACCCTTCCCTGAAGTCTTCCCCTCACCCGTCCCCCAATCCTAACCCATACGCTCACACTAACCCTCACGCTCACACGTACGCTCCCCCTACACCGTTGTCGTACCCTCACCTGGACCCTAAACCGTCCCCGTCCCCTAACCCTAATCCTAGCCCGAACCCTAACCCTAACCCTTCCCCGAAGCCTTCCCCTCACCCGTCCCCTAATCCTAACCCGTACGCTCACACTAACCCGCGCCCTCACACTTACGCTCCCCCTAAACCTTTGTCGTACACTCAACTGGACCCTAAACCATCCCCGTCCCATAACCCTAACCCTAGCCCGAACCCTAACCCTAACCCTTCCCCGAAGCCTTCCCCTCACCCGTCCCATAATCCTAACCCGTACGCTCACACTAACCCGCGCCCTCACACGTACGCTCCTCCTAAACCGTTGTCGTACCCTCACCTGGACCCTAAACCGTCCCCGTCCCCTAACCCTAAACCTAGACCGAAACCTAAGCCTAACATTTCCCCGAAGCCTGATCCAACACGTCCCCGAATCCTAACCCATACGCTCACGCTAATCCACGCCCTAACACTTACGCTACACCTAAAGCGTTGTTGTACACTCAGCTGGACACTAAACCGTCCCCATACCCTAAACCTAACCCTAGACCGAACCCTAAACCTAACCCTTCCCGAAGCCTGAATCTAACCCGTCCCCTAATCCTAACCCGCACTCTAACGCTAACCCGCGTTCTCACACGTACGCTCCCCCTAAAGCGTTGTGGTACCCTCAGCTGTACCCTAAACCGTCCCCGTCTCCTAACTGTAACCCTACCGCGAACCCTAACCCTAACCGTTCCCCGAAGCCTGACTCTCACCCGTCGCCTAATCCTAACCTGTACGCTCTCGCTAACCCGCGCCCTCACACGTACGCTCCCCCTAAAGCATTGTCGTACCCTCACCTGGACCCCAAACCGTCCCCGTCCCCGTCCCCTAACCCTAGCCCGAACCCTAACCCTAACCCTTCCCCGAAGCCTTCCCCTCACCCGTCCCCTAATCCTAACCCGTACGCTCACACTGACCCGCGCCCTCACACGTACGCTCCCCCTAAACCGTTGTCGTACCCTCACCTGGACCCTAAACCGTCCCCGTCCCCTAACCCTAACCCTAGCCGGAACCCTAAACCTAACACTTCCCCGAAGCCTTCCCCTCACCCGTCCCCTAATCCTAACCCGTACGCTCACACTAACCCGCGCCCTCACACGTACGCTCCCCCTAAACCGTTGTCGTACCCTCACCTGGACCTTAAAACGTCCCAATCCCCGTCACCTAACCCTAGCCCGAACCCTAACCCTAACCCTTCCCCGAAGCCTTCCCCTCACCCGTCCCCTAATCCTAACCCGTACGCACACATTAACCAGCGCCCTCACACGTATGCTCCCCCTAAACCGTTGTCGTACCCTCACCTGGACCCTAAACCGTCCCTGTCCCCTAACCCTAACCCTAGCCCGAACCCTAACCCTTCCCTGAAGCCTTCCCCTCATCCGTCCCCTAATCCTAACCGATACGCTTACACTAACCCTCACGCTCACACGTACGCTCCCCCTAAACCATTGTTGTACCCTCACCTGGACCCTAAACCGTCCCCGTCCCCTAACCCTAATCCTAGCCCGAACCCTAACCCTAACCCTTCCCCAAGCCTTCCCCTTACCCGTCCCCTAATCCTAACCCGTTCGCTCACACTAACCCGCGCCCTCACAGGTACGCTCCCCCTAAACCATTGTCGTACCCTAACCTGGACCCTAAACCATCCCCGTCCCCTAACCCTAACCTTAGCCCGAACCCTAACCCTAACCCTTCCCCGAAGCCTTCCCCTCACCCGTCCCCTAATCCTAAACTGTACGCTCACACTATCCCGCGTTCTCACACGTACGCTCCCCCTAAAGCGTTGTCGTACCCTCAGCTGTACCCTAAACCGTCCCCATCTCCTAATTCTAACCCTACCGCGAACCCTAACCCTAACCCTTCCCCGAAGCCTGACGCTCACCCGTCGCCTAATCCTAACCTGTACGCTCTCGCTAACCCGCTCCCTCACACGTACGCTTCCCCTAAAGCATTGTCGTACCCTCACCTGGACCCCAAACCGTCCCCGTCCCCGTCCACTAACCCTAGCCCGAACCCTAACCATAACCCTTCCCCGAAGCCTTCCCCTCACCCGTCCCCTAATCCTAACCCGTACGCTCACACTAACCCACGCCCTCACATGTACGCTCCCCCTAAACCATTGTCGTACCCTCACCTGGACCCGAAACCGTACCCGTCACCTAACCATAACCCTAGCCCGAACCCTAACCCTTCCCTGAAGTCTTCCCCTCACCCTTCCCCTAATCCTAACCCATACGCTCACACTAACCCACGTCTTCACACGTACGCTCCCCCTAAACCTTTGTCGTACGCTCACCTTGACCCTAAACCGTCCCCGTCCCCTAAACCTAACCCTAGCCCGAACCCTAACCCTAACCCTTCGCCGAAGCCTTCCCCTCACCCGTCCCCTAAACCTAACCCGTACGCTCACACTAACCCGTGCCGTCACACGTACGCTCCCCCTAAACCGTTGTCGTATTCTCATCTGGACCGTAAACCGTCCCCGTCCCTTAACCCTAACCCTTCCCCGAAGCCTTCCCCTCACCCGTCCCCTAATCCTAACCCGTACGCTCACACTAACCCGCGCCCTCACACGTACGCTCCCCCTAAACCGTTGTCGTACCCTCACCTGGACACTAAACCGTCCCCTAACCCTAACCCTAACCCTAGCCTGAACCCTAACCCTAACCCTTCCCCGAAGCCTTCCCCTCACCCGTCCCCTAATCCTAACCCGTACGCTCACACTAACCCGCGCCCTCACACGTACACTCCCCCTAAACCGTTGTTGTACCCTCACCTGTACCCTAAACCGTCCCCGTCCCCTAACCCTAACCCTAGCCGGAACCCTAAACCTAACCCTTCCCCGAAGACTTCCCCTCACCCGTCCCCTAATCCTAACCCGTACGCTCACACTAACCCGCGCCCTCACACGTACGCTCCCCCTAAACCGTTGTCGTACCCTCACCTGGACCCTAAACCGTGCCCATCCCCGTCCCCTAAACCTAGCCCAAACCCTAACCCTTCCCTGAAGTCTTCCCCTCACCCGTCCCCCAATCCTAACCCATACGCTCACACTAACCCTCACGCTCACACGTACGCTCCCCCTACACCGTTGTCGTACCCTCACCTGGACCCTAAACCGTCCCCGTCCCCTAACCCTAATCCTAGCCCGAACCCTAACCCTAACCCTTCCCCGAAGCCTTCCCCTCACCCGTCCCCTAATCCTAACCCGTACGCTCACACTAACCCGCGCCCTCACACTTATGCTCCCCCTAAACCTTTGTCGTACACTCAACTGGACCCTAAACCATCCCCGTCCCATAACCCTAACCCTAGCCCGAACCCTAACCCTAACCCTTCCCCGAAGCCTTCCCCTCACCCTTCCCATAATCCTAACCCGTACGCTCACACTAACCCGCGCCCTCACACGTACGCTCCTCCTAAACCGTTGTCGTACCCTCACCTGGACCCTAAACCGTCCCCGTCCCCTAACCCTAAACCTAGACCGAAACCTAAGCCTAACATTTCCCCGAAGCCTGACCCAACACGTCCCCGAATCCTAACCCATACGCTCACGCTAATCCACGCCCTAACACTTACGCTACACCTAAAGCGTTGTTGTACACTCAGCTGGACACTAAACCGTCCCCATACCCTAAACCTAACCCTAGACCGAACCCTAAACCTAACCCTTCCCGAAGCCTGAATCTAACCCGTCCCCTAATCCTAACCCGCACTCTAACGCTAACCCGCGTTCTCACACGTACGCTCCCCCTAAAGCGTTGTGGTACCCTCAGCTGTACCCTAAACCGTCCCCGTCTCCTAACTGTAACCCTACCGCGAACCCTAACCCTAACCGTTCCCCGAAGCCTGACTCTCACCCGTCGCCTAATCCTAACCTGTACGCTCTCGCTAACCCGCGCCCTCACACGTACGCTCCCCCTAAAGCATTGTCGTACCCTCACCTGGACCCCAAACCGTCCCCGTCCCCGTCCCCTAACCCTAGCCCGAACCCTAACCCTAACCCTTCCCCGAAGCCTTCCCCTCACCCGTCCCCTAATCCTAACCCGTACGCTCACACTGACCCGCGCCCTCACACGTACGCTCCCCCTAAACCGTTGTCGTACCCTCACCTGGACCCTAAACCGTCCCCGTCCCCTAACCCTAACCCTAGCCGGAACCCTAAACCTAACACTTCCCCGAAGCCTTCCCCTCACCCGTCCCCTAATCCTAACCCGTACGCTCACACTAACCCGCGCCCTCACACGTACGCTCCCCCTAAACCGTTGTCGTACCCTCACCTGGACCTTAAAACGTCCCAATCCCCGTCACCTAACCCTAGCCCGAACCCTAACCCTAACCCTTCCCCGAAGCCTTCCCCTCACCCGTCCCCTAATCCTAACCCGTACGCACACATTAACCAGCGCCCTCACACGTATGCTCCCCCTAAACCGTTGTCGTACCCTCACCTGGACCCTAAACCGTCCCTGTCCCCTAACCCTAACCCTAGCCCGAACCCTAACCCTTCCCTGAAGCCTTCCCCTCATCCGTCCCCTAATCCTAACCGATACGCTTACACTAACCCTCACGCTCACACGTACGCTCCCCCTAAACCATTGTTGTACCCTCACCTGGACCCTAAACCGTCCCCGTCCCCTAACCCTAATCCTAGCCCGAACCCTAACCCTAACCCTTCCCCAAGCCTTCCCCTTACCCGTCCCCTAATCCTAACCCGTTCGCTCACACTAACCCGCGCCCTCACAGGTACGCTCCCCCTAAACCATTGTCGTACCCTAACCTGGACCCTAAACCATCCCCGTCCCCTAACCCTAACCTTAGCCCGAACCCTAACCCTAACCCTTCCCCGAAGCCTTCCCCTCACCCGTCCCCTAATCCTAAACTGTACGCTCACACTATCCCGCGTTCTCACACGTACGCTCCCCCTAAAGCGTTGTCGTACCCTCAGCTGTACCCTAAACCGTCCCCATCTCCTAATTCTAACCCTACCGCGAACCCTAACCCTAACCCTTCCCCGAAGCCTGACGCTCACCCGTCGCCTAATCCTAACCTGTACGCTCTCGCTAACCCGCTCCCTCACACGTACGCTTCCCCTAAAGCATTGTCGTACCCTCACCTGGACCCCAAACCGTCCCCGTCCCCGTCCACTAACCCTAGCCCGAACCCTAACCATAACCCTTCCCCGAAGCCTTCCCCTCACCCGTCCCCTAATCCTAACCCGTACGCTCACACTAACCCACGCCCTCACATGTACGCTCCCCCTAAACCATTGTCGTACCCTCACCTGGACCCGAAACCGTACCCGTCACCTAACCATAACCCTAGCCCGAACCCTAACCCTTCCCTGAAGTCTTCCCCTCACCCTTCCCCTAATCCTAACCCATACGCTCACACTAACCCACGTCTTCACACGTACGCTCCCCCTAAACCTTTGTCGTACGCTCACCTTGACCCTAAACCGTCCCCGTCCCCTAAACCTAACCCTAGCCCGAACCCTAACCCTAACCCTTCGCCGAAGCCTTCCCCTCACCCGTCCCCTAAACCTAACCCGTACGCTCACACTAACCCGTGCCGTCACACGTACGCTCCCCCTAAACCGTTGTCGTATTCTCATCTGGACCGTAAACCGTCCCCGTCCCTTAACCCTAACCCTTCCCCGAAGCCTTCCCCTCACCCGTCCCCTAATCCTAACCCGTACGCTCACACTAACCCGCGCCCTCACACGTACGCTCCCCCTAAACCGTTGTCGTACCCTCACCTGGACACTAAACCGTCCCCTAACCCTAACCCTAACCCTAGCCTGAACCCTAACCCTAACCCTTCCCCGAAGCCTTCCCCTCACCCGTCCCCTAATCCTAACCCGTACGCTCACACTAACCCGCGCCCTCACACGTACACTCCCCCTAAACCGTTGTTGTACCCTCACCTGTACCCTAAACCGTCCCCGTCCCCTAACCCTAACCCTAGCCGGAACCCTAAACCTAACCCTTCCCCGAAGACTTCCCCTCACCCGTCCCCTAATCCTAACCCGTACGCTCACACTAACCCGCGCCCTCACACGTACGCTCCCCCTAAACCGTTGTCGTACCCTCACCTGGACCCTAAACCGTGCCCATCCCCGTCCCCTAAACCTAGCCCAAACCCTAACCCTTCCCTGAAGTCTTCCCCTCACCCGTCCCCCAATCCTAACCCATACGCTCACACTAACCCTCACGCTCACACGTACGCTCCCCCTACACCGTTGTCGTACCCTCACCTGGACCCTAAACCGTCCCCGTCCCCTAACCCTAATCCTAGCCCGAACCCTAACCCTAACCCTTCCCCGAAGCCTTCCCCTCACCCGTCCCCTAATCCTAACCCGTACGCTCACACTAACCCGCGCCCTCACACTTATGCTCCCCCTAAACCTTTGTCGTACACTCAACTGGACCCTAAACCATCCCCGTCCCATAACCCTAACCCTAGCCCGAACCCTAACCCTAACCCTTCCCCGAAGCCTTCCCCTCACCCTTCCCATAATCCTAACCCGTACGCTCACACTAACCCGCGCCCTCACACGTACGCTCCTCCTAAACCGTTGTCGTACCCTCACCTGGACCCTAAACCGTCCCCGTCCCCTAACCCTAAACCTAGACCGAAACCTAAGCCTAACATTTCCCCGAAGCCTGACCCAACACGTCCCCGAATCCTAACCCATACGCTCACGCTAATCCACGCCCTAACACTTACGCTACACCTAAAGCGTTGTTGTACACTCAGCTGGACACTAAACCGTCCCCATACCCTAAACCTAACCCTAGACCGAACCCTAAACCTAACCCTTCCCGAAGCCTGAATCTAACCCGTCCCCTAATCCTAACCCGCACTCTAACGCTAACCCGCGTTCTCACACGTACGCTCCCCCTAAAGCGTTGTGGTACCCTCAGCTGTACCCTAAACCGTCCCCGTCTCCTAACTGTAACCCTACCGCGAACCCTAACCCTAACCGTTCCCCGAAGCCTGACTCTCACCCGTCGCCTAATCCTAACCTGTACGCTCTCGCTAACCCGCGCCCTCACACGTACGCTCCCCCTAAAGCATTGTCGTACCCTCACCTGGACCCCAAACCGTCCCCGTCCCCGTCCCCTAACCCTAGCCCGAACCCTAACCCTAACCCTTCCCCGAAGCCTTCCCCTCACCCGTCCCCTAATCCTAACCCGTACGCTCACACTGACCCGCGCCCTCACACGTACGCTCCCCCTAAACCGTTGTCGTACCCTCACCTGGACCCTAAACCGTCCCCGTCCCCTAACCCTAACCCTAGCCGGAACCCTAAACCTAACACTTCCCCGAAGCCTTCCCCTCACACGTCCCCTAATCATAACCCGTACGCTCACACTAACCCGCGCCCTCACACGTACGCTCCCCCTAAACCGTTGTCGTACCCTCACCTGGACCTTAAAACGTCCCAATCCCCGTCACCTAACCCTAGCCCGAACCCTAACCCTAACCCTTCCCCGAAGCCTTCCCCTCACCCGTCCCCTAATCCTAACCCGTACGCACACATTAACCAGCGCCCTCACACGTACGCTCCCCCTAAACCGTTGTCGTACCCTCACCTGGACCCTAAACCGTCCCTGTCCCCTAACCCTAACCCTAGCCCGAACCCTAACCCTTCCCTGAAGCCTTCCCCTCATCCGTCCCCTAATCCTAACCGATACGCTTACACTAACCCTCACGCTCACACGTACGCTCCCCCTAAACCATTGTTGTACCCTCACCTGGACCCTAAACCGTCCCCGTCCCCTAACCCTAATCCTAGCCCGAACCCTAACCCTAACCCTTCCCCAAGCCTTCCCCTTACCCGTCCCCTAATCCTAACCCGTTCGCTCACACTAACCCGCGCCCTCACAGGTACGCTCCCCCTAAACCATTGTCGTACCCTAACCTGGACCCTAAACCATCCCCGTCCCCTAACCATAACCTTAGCCCGAACCCTAACCCTAACCCTTCCCCGAAGCCTTCCCCTCACCCGTCCCCTAATCCTAAACTGTACGCTCACACTATCCCGCGTTCTCACACGTACGCTCCCCCTAAAGCGTTGTCGTACCCTCAGCTGTACCCTAAACCGTCCCCATCTCCTAACTCTAACCCTACCGCGAACCCTAAACCTAACCCTTCCCCGAAGCCTGACGCTCACCCGTCGCCTAATCCTAACCTGTACGCTCTCGCTAACCCGCTCCCTCACACGTACGCTTCCCCTAAAGCATTGTCGTACCCTCACCTGGACCCCAAACCGTCCCCGTCCCCGTCCACTAACCCTAGCCCGAACCCTAACCATAACCCTTCCCCGAAGCCTTCCCCTCACCCGTCCCCTAATCCTAACCCGTACGCTCACACTAACCCACGCCCTCACATGTACGCTCCCCCTAAACCATTGTCGTACCCTCACCTGGACCCGAAACCGTACCCGTCACCTAACCATAACCCTAGCCCGAACCCTAACCCTTCCCTGAAGTCTTCCCCTCACCCTTCCCCTAATCCTAACCCATACGCTCACACTAACCCACGTCTTCACACGTACGCTCCCCCTAAACCTTTGTCGTACGCTCACCTTGACCCTAAACCGTCCCCGTCCCCTAAACCTAACCCTAGCCCGAACCCTAACCCTAACCCTTCGCCGAAGCCTTCCCCTCACCCGTCCCCTAAACCTAACCCGTACGCTCACACTAACCCGTGCCGTCACACGTACGCTCCCCCTAAACCGTTGTCGTATCCTCATCTGGACCGTAAACCGTCCCCGTCCCTTAACCCTAACCCTTCCCCGAAGCCTTCCCCTCACCCGTCCCCTAATCCTAATCCGTACGCTCACACTAACCCGCGCCCTCACACGTACGCTCCCCCTAAACCGTTGTCGTACCCTCACCTGGACCCTAAACCGTCCCCGTCCCCTAACCCTAACCCTAGCCGGAACCCTAAACCTAACACTTCCCCGAAGCCTTCCCCTCACCCGTCCCCTAATCCTAACCCGTATGCTCACACTAACCCGCGCCCTCACACGTACGCTCCCCTTAAACCGTTGTCGTACCCTCACCTGGACCTTAAAACGTCCCCATCCCCGTCACCTAACCCTAGCCCGAACCCTAACACTAACCCTTCCCCGAAGCCTTCCCCTCACCCGTCCCCTAATCCTAACCCGTCCCCTAACACTAACCCACACCCTCACACGTACGCACCCCCTAAACCGTTGTCGTACCCTTACCTGTACCCTAAACCGTCCCTGTCCCCTAACCCTAACCCTAGCCCGAACCCTAACCCTTCCCTGAAGCCTTCCCCTCATCCGTCCCCTAATCCTAACCGATACGCTTACACTAACCCTCACGCTCACACGTACGCTCCCCCTAAACCGTTGTTGTACCATCACCTGGCCCTAAACCGTCCCCGTCCCCTAACCCTAATCCTAGCCCGAACCCTAACCCTAACCCTTCCCCAAGCCTTCCCCTTACCCGTCCCCTAATCCTAACCCGTTCGCTCACACTAACCCGCGCCCTCACACGTACGCTCCCCCTAAAACGTTGTCGTACACTAACCTGGACCCTAAACCATCCCTGTCCCCTAACCCTAACCTTAGCCCGAACCCTAACCCTAACTCTTCCCCGAAGCCTTCCCCTCACCCGTCCCCTAATCCTAACCCGTACGCTCACACTAACCCGGGTCCTCACACGTACGCTCCCCCTAAACCGTTGTCGTACCCTCACCTGGACCCTAAACCGTCCCCGTCCCTTAAACCTAACACTTCCCCGAAGCCTTCCCCTCACCCGTCCCCGAATCCTAACCGGTACGCTCACACTAACCCACGCCCTCACACGTACACTCCCCCTAAACCGTTGTCGTACCCTCACCTGGACACTAAACCGTCCCCTAACCCTAACCCTAACCGTAGCCCGAACCCTAATCTTAACCCTTCCCCGAAGCCTTCCCCTCACCCGTCCCCTAATCCTAACCCATACGCTCACACTAACCCTCACGCTCACACGTACGCTCCCCCTACACCGTTGTCGAACCCTCACCTGGACCCTATACCGTCCCCGTCCCCTAACCCTAATCCTAGCCCGAACCCTAACCCTAACCCTTCCCCGAAGCCTTCCCCTCACCCGTCCCCTAATCCTAAACCGTACGCTCACACTAACCCGCGCCCTCACACTTACGCTCCCCTAAACCTTTGTCGTACACTCAACTGGACCCTAAACCGTCCCCGTCCCCTAACCCTAACCCTAGCCCGAACCCTAACCCTAACCCTTCCCCGAAGCCTTCCCCTCACCCGTCCCATAATCCTAACGCGTACGCTCACACTAACCCGCGCCCTCACACGTACGCTCCTCCTAAACCGTTGTCGTACCCTCACCTGGACCCTAAACCGTCCCCATCCCCTAACCCTAAACCTAGACCGAAACCTAAGCCTAACATTTCCCCGAAGCCTGACCCAACACGTCCCCTAATCCTAACCCATACGCTCACGCTAATCCACGCCCTCACACTTACGCTACACCTAAAGCGTTGTTGTACACTCAGCTGGACACTAAACCGTCCCCATACCCTAAACCTAACCCTAGCCCGAACCCTAACCCTAACACTTCCCTGAATCCTGACCCTCACCCGTCCCCTAATCTTAACACGTACGCTCACGCTAACCCGCACCCTGACACGAACGCTCTCCCTAAAGCGTTGTCGTACACTCACCTGGACCCTAAACCGTCCCCGTCCCCGTCCCCTAACCCTAACCCTAGGCCGAACCCTAACCCTAACACTTCCCCGAAGCCTGACACTCACCCGTCCCCTAATCCTAACCCGTACGCTAACGCTAACCCGCCCCCTAACACGTTCCCTCCCCCTAAAGCTTTGTCGTACCCTCACCTGGACCCTAAACCGTCCCCGACCCCTAAGCCTAACCCTAGCCCGAACTCTAACCCTAAACCTTCCCGGAAGCCTGACCCTCACCCGTCCCCTAATCCTAACCCGTACGCTTACACTAACCCGCGCTCTCACACGTACGTTCCCCGAAAGCGTTGTCGTACCCTCACCTAGACCCTAAACCGTCCCCATCCCCTAACCCTAACCCTAGCCCGAACCCTAAACCGAACCCTTCCCTGAAGCCGGACCCTCACCCGGCACCTAATCCTTACTCGTACGCTAACACTAACAAGCGCCCTCACACGTACGCTCCCCCTAAAGCGTTGTTGTACCCTCACCTGGACCCTAAACCGTCCCCGTCCCCTAACCCTAACCCTAGCCCGAACCCAAACCCTAACACTTCCCCGAAGCCTGACCCTTCCCCGTCCCCTAATCCTAACACGCATGCTAACGCGAACCCGCGCCCTCACACGTAGGTTCCCCCTAAAGCGTTGTCGTACCCTCACCTGAACCCTAAACCATCCCCATCTCCTTTCCGTAACCCTAGCCCAACCCTAACCCTAACCCTTCCGCGAATCCTAACCCAACCCTTCCGCTAATCCTAACCCGTACGCTAACGCTAATCCGCGCCCTCACACGTACGCTACACCTAAAGCGTTGTCGTACCCTCAGCTGTACCCCAAACCGTCCCCGTCCCCTAACACTAACCCTAGACTGAACCCTAACTCTAACCCTTCCTCAAAGCCTGACCCTCACACGTCCTCAAATCCTAACCCGTACGCTAACGCTAACCCACACCCTCACATGTACGCTCCCCCTAAAGCATTGTCATACCCTCACCTGGACACTAAACCGTCCCCATCTCCTAACTCTAACCCTACCGCGAACCCTAACCCTAACACTTCCCCGAAGCCTGAATCTCACCCGTCGCCTAATCCTAAACTGGACGCTCTCGCTAACCCGCGCCCTCACACGTACGCTCCCCCTAAAGCATTGTCGTACCCTCACCTGGACCCTAAACCGTCCCCGTGCCCTAAACCTAACCGTAGCCCGAACCCTAACCCTAACCCTTCCCCGAAGCCTTCCCCTCACCCGTCCCCTTATCCTAACCCGTACGCTCACACTAACCCGCGCCCTCACACGTACGCTCCCCCTAAACCGTTGTCGTACCCTCACCTGGACCCTAAACCGTCCCCGTCCCCTAACCCTAACCCTAGCCCGAAACCTAACCCTAACACTTCCCCGAAGGCTTCCCCTCACCCGTCCCCGAATCCTAATCCGTACGCTCACACTAACCCACGCCCTCACACGAATGCTCCCCCTAAACCGTTGTCGTACCCTCACCTGGACCCTAAACGGTCCCCGTCCCCTAACCCTAACCATAGCCCGAACCCTAACCCTAACCCTTCCCCGAAGCCTTCCCCTCACCCGTCCCCTAATCCTATCCCGTACACTCACACTAACCCGCGCCCTCACACGTACGCTCCCCCTAAACCGTTGTCGTACCCTCACCTGGACCCTAAACCGTCCCCGTCCCCTAACCCTAACCATAGCCCGAACCCTAACCGTAACCCTTCCCCGAAGCCTTCCCCTCACCCGTCCCCTAATCCTATCCCGTACACTCACACTAACCCGCGCCCTCTCACGTACGCTCCAACGAAACCGTTGTCGTACCCTCACCTGGACCCTAAACCGTCCCCGTCCCCTAACCCTAACCCTAGCCCAAACCCTAAACCTAACACTTCCCCGAAGCCTGACCCAACACGTCCCCTAATCCTAACCCGTACGCTAACGCTAATCCACTCCCTCACACGTATGCTAAACCTAAAGCGTTGTCGTTCCCTCACCTGATCCCTAAACCGTCACCATCCCCTAAACGTAACCCTAGCCCGAACCCTAACCCTAACGATTCCCCGAAGCCTGACACTCACCTGTCCCCTAATCCTAATCCGTACGCTAACACTAACATGCGCCCTCACACGTACGCTCCATCTAAAGTGTTGTCGTACCCTCACCTGGACCCTAAACCGTCCCCGTCCCCTAACCCTAACCCTAGGCCGAACCCTAACCTTAACCCTTCCCCGTATCCTGACCCTCACCCGTCCCCTAATCCTAACCCGTATGCTAACACTAACCCACGCTCTCACACTTACGCTCCCCCTAAAGCGTTGTCGTAAACTCACATGAACCCTGAACCGTCCCGGTCCCCTATCCTTAACCCTAGCCTGATCCCTAACCCTAACCCTTCCCCGAAGCCTGACCTTCACCCGTCCCCTAATCCTAACCTGTACGCTAACACTGACATGCGCCCTCACAAGTACGCTACCCCTAAAGCGTTGTCATACCCTAACCTGGACCCTCAACCGTCCCAGTCCCCGTCCCCTAACCCTAGCCCGAACACTAACCCTAACACTTCCCCGAATCCTGACCCTCACCCGTCCCCTAATCCTCACCCGTACGCTAACACTAACCCGCGCCCTCACACGTACACTCCCCCTAAAGCGTTGTCGTACCCTCACCTGGACCCTAAACCGTCCCCGTCCCCTAACCCTAACCTTAGCCCGAACCCTAACCCTAACCCTTCCCCGAAGCCTGACCCTCACCCGTACCCTAATCCTATCACGTACGCTAACACTAACCCACGCCCTCACACGTACGCTCCCCCAAAAGCGTTGTCGTACCCTCACCTGGACCCTAAACCGTTCCCGTCCCCTAGCCCTAACCCTAGCCTGAACCCTAATCCTTAGCCTTCCGCGAAGCCTGACCCTCAACCGTCCCCTAATCCTAACCCGTACGCAAACGCTAACCCACGCCCTCACACGTACGCTCCCCCTAAAGCGTTGTCGTACCCTCACCTGTACTCTAAACCATCCCCATCCCCTAACCCTAACCCTAGCCTGTCCCTAACCCTAACACTTCCCCGAAGCCTGACCCTCATCAGTCCCATAATCCTAACCCGTACGCTAACAATAACCCGCGCCCTCACACGTACGCTCCCCCTAAAGTGTTGTCGTACACTCACCTGGACCCTAAATCGTCCCCGTCCACTAACCCTAACCCTAGCCCGAACCCTAATGCTAAACCTTCCCCGAGCCTGACCCTCACCCGTCTCCTAATCCTAACCCATACGCTAACACTAACCCACGCTCTCACTCATACGTTACCATAAAGCGTTGTCGTCCCCTCACCTGGACCCTAAACCATCCCCGTCCCCTATCACTAACCCTAGCCCGAACCCTAATCCGAACACTTCCCTGAAGCCTGGCCCTCACCCTTCCCCTAATCCTTACTCGTACGCTAACACTAACCGGCGCCCTCACACATACCCTCCCCATAAAGCGTTGTCATACCCTCACCTGGACCCTAAACCGTCCCCGTCCCCTAACCCTAACCCTAGGCCGAACCATAACCCTAGCCCTTCCTCGAAGCCTGACCCTCACCCGTCCCCTTATCCTAACCCGTACGCTAACGCTAACCCGTGCCCTCACATGTACGCTCCCCCTAAAGCGTTCTCATACCCTCACGTGGACCCTAAACCGTCCCCGTCCCCTAACCCTAACCCTAGCCCGAACCCTAACCCTAAAAATTCCCCGAAGCGTGAACCTCACCCATGCCCTAATCCTAACCCGTACGCTAACGCTAACCCGCGCCCTCACATGTACGCTCCCCCTAAAGCGTTCTCGTACCCTCACCTGGACCCTCAACCGTCCCCGTCCCTGTCCCCTAACCCTTGCCCGAACCCTAAACCTAACACTTCCCTGAAGCCTGACCCTCACCTGTCCCCTAATCCTAGCCCGTACGCTCACACTAACCCGCGCCCTCTCACGTACGCTCCAACGAAACCGTTGTCGTACCCTCACCTGGACCCTAAACCGTCCCCGTCCCCTAACCCTAACCCTAGCCCGAACCCTAACACTAACACTTCCCCGAAGACTTCCCCTCACCCGTCCCATAATCGTAAGCCGTACGCTCAAACTAACCCACGCCCTCACACGTACGCTGCCCCTAAAGCGTTGTCGTACCCTCACCTGGACCCTCAACCATCCCCTTCTCCTAACCCTAACCCTAGACCGAAACCTAAGCCTGACCCTTCCCCGAAGCCTGACCCAACACGTCCCCTAATCCTAACCCGTACGCTAACGCTAATCCGCTCCCTCACACGTATGCTAAACCTAAAGCGTTGTCGTACCCTCACCTGGACCCTAAACCGTCACCATCCCCTAAACCTAACCCTAGCCCGAACCCTAACCCTAACGATTCCCTGAAGCCTGACACTCACCTGTCCCCTAATCCTAATCCGTACGCTAACACTAACACGCGCCCTCACACGTACGCTCCATCTAAAGCGTTGTCGTACCCTCACCTGGACCCTAAACCGTCCCCGTCCCCTAAACCTAACCCTAACCCTAGGCCGAACCCTAACCTTAACCCTTCCCCGAATCCTGACCCTCACCCGTCCCCTAATCCTAACCCGTACGCTAACACTAACCCGCGCTCTCACACGTACGCTCCCCCTAAAGCGTTCTCGTAACCTCACATGAACCCTAAACCGTCCCGGTCCCCTAACCTTAACCCTAGCCTGATCCCTAACCCTAACCCTTCCCCGAAGCCTGACCCTCACCCGTCCCCTAATCCTAACCTGTACGCTAACACTGACATGCGCCCTCACAAGTACGCTACCCCTAAAGCGTTGTCATACCCTAACCTGGACCCTCAACCGTCCCAGTCCCCGTCCCCTAACCCTAGCCCGAACCCTAACCCTAACACTTCCCCGAATCCTGACCCTCACCCGTCCCCTAATCCTAACCCGTACGTTAACACTAACCCGCGCCCTCACACGTACGCTCCCCCTAAAGCGTTGTCGTACCCTCACCTTTACCCTAAACCGTTCCCGTCCCCTAACCCTAACCTTAGACCGAACCCTAACCCTAACCCTTCCCCGAAGCCTGACCCTCACCCGTACCCTAATCCTATCACGTACGCTAACACTAACCCACGCCCTCACACGTACGCTCCCCCTAAAGCGTTGTCGTACCCTCACCTGGACCCTAAACCGTTCCCGTCCCCTAGCCCTAACCCTAGCCCGAACACTAAATCTTAAACTTCCGCGAAGCCTGACCCTCACCGTCCCCTAATCCTAACCCGTACGCAAACGCTAACACACGCCCTCACACGTACGCTCCCCCTAAAGTGTTGTCGTATCCTCAACTGTACCCTAAACCGTCCCCATCCCCTAAACCTAACCCTAGCCTGTCCCTAACCCTAACACTTCCCCGAAGCCTGACCCTCACCAGTCCCCTAATCCTAACCCGTACGCTGACACTAACACGCGCCCTCACACGTATGCAACCCCTAAAGCTTTGTCGTACCCTCACGGGGACCCTAAACCGTCCCCGTCCCCTAACCCTAACCCTAGCCCAAACCCTAACCCTAACCCTTCCCTGAAGCCTGACCCTCACCCGTCCCCTAATCCTAACCTGTACGCTAACGCTAACCCGTGCCCTCACACGTACGCTCCCCCTAAAGCGATGTCGTACACTCATCTGGACCTTAAACCGTCCCGGTTCCCTAACCCTAAACCTAGCCCGATCCCTAACCCTAACCCTTCCCCGAAGCCTGACCCTCACCCGTCCCCTAATCCTCACAAGTACGCTAACACTGACCCGCGCTCTCACAACTACGCTACCCCTAAAGCGTTGTCATACCCTCACCTGGACCCTCAACCGTCCCCGTCCCCTAACCCTAAACCTAGGCCGAACCCTAACCCTAACCCTTCCACGAAGCCTGACCCTCACCCGTCCCCTAATCCTAACCCGTACGCTAACACTCACCCACGCCCTCACACGTACGCTCCCCCTAAAGCGTTGTCGTACCCTCAACTGGACCCTAAACCGTCCCCGTCCCCTAACCCTAACCCTAGACTGAACCCTAACCCTAAACCTTCCCTGAATCCTGACACTCACCTGTCCCCTAATCCTAACCCGTACGCTCACACTAACCCGCGCCCTCACACGTACGCTCCCCCTAAACCGATGTCGTACCCTCACCTGGACCCTAAACCGTCCCCGTCCCCTAACCCTAACCATAGCCCGAACCCTAACCCTAAACCTTCCCGAAGCCTGAACCTAACCCGTCCCCTAATCCTAACCCGCACTCTAACGCTAACCTGCGCCCTCACACGTACACTCCCCCTAAAGCGTTGTCGTACCCTCAGCTGTACCCTAAACCGTCCCCGTCTCCTAACTCTAACCCTACCGCGAACCCTAACCCTAACCCTTCCCCGAAGCCTGACTCTCACCCGTCGCCTAATCCTAACCTGTACGCTCTCGCTAACACGCGCGCTCACACGTACGCTCCCCCTAAAGCATTGTCGTACCCTCACCTGGACCCCAAACCGTCCCCGTCCCCGTCCCCTAACCCTAACCCGAACCCTAACCCTAACCCTTCCCCGAAGCCTTCCCCTCACCCGTCCCCTAATCCTAACCCGTACGCTCACACTAACCCGCGCCCTCACACGTACGCTCCCCCTAAACCGTTGTCGTACCCTCACCTGGACCCTAAACCGTCCCCGTCCCCTAACCCTAACCGTAGCCGGAACCCTAAACCTAACACTTCCCCGAAGCCTTCCCCTCACCCGTCCCCTAATCCTAACCCGTACGCTCACACTAACCCGCGCCCTCACACGTACGCTCCCCCTAAACCGTTGTCGTACCCTCACCTGGACCTTAAAACGTCCCAATCCCCGTCACCTAACCCTAGCCCGAACCCTAACCCTAACCCTTCCCCGAAGCCTTCCCCTCACCCGTCCCCTAATCCTAACCCGTACGCGCACATTAACCAGCGCCCTCACACGTACGCTCCCCCTAAACCGTTGTCGTACCCTCACCTGGACCCTAAACCGTCCCTGTCCCCTAACCCTAACCCTAGCCCGAACCCTAACCCTTCCCTGAAGCCTTCCCCTCATCCGTCCCCTAATCCTAACTGATACGCTTACACTAACCCTCACGCTCACACGTACGCTCCCCCTAAACCATTGTTGTACCCTCACCTGGACCCTAAACCGTCCCCGTCCCCTAACCCTAATCCTAGCCCGAACCCTAACCCTAACCCTTCCCCAAGCCTTCCCCTTACCCGTCCCCTAATCCTAACCCGTTCGCTCACACTAACCCGCGCCCTCACAGGTATGCTCCCCCTAAACCGTTGTCGTACCCTAACCTGGACCCTAAACCATCCCCGTCCCCTAACCCTAACCTTAGCCCGAACCCTAACCCTAACCCTTCCCCGAAGCCTTCCCCTCACCCGTCCCCTAATCCTAAACTGTACGCTCACACTATCCCGCGTTCTCACACGTACGCTCCCACTAAAGCGTTGTCGTACCCTCAGCTGTACCCTAAACCGTCCCCATCTCCTAACTCTAACCCTACCGCGAACCCTAACCCTAACCCTTCCCCGAAGCCTGACTCTCACCCGTCGCCTAATCCTAACCTGTACGCTCTCGCTAACCCGCTCCCTCACACGTTCGCTCCCCCTAAAGCATTGTCGTACCCTCACCTGGACCCCAAACCGTCCCCGTCCCCGTCCACTAACCCTAGCCCGAACCCTAACCATAACCCTTCCCCGAAGCCTTCCCCTCACCCGTCCCCTAATCCTAACCCGTACGCTCACACTAACCCACGCCCTCACATGTACGCTCCCCCTAAACCATTGTCGTACCCTCACCAGGACCCGAAACCGTACCCGTCCCCTAACCATAACCCTAGCCCGAACCCTAACCCTTCCCTGAAGCCTTCCCCTCACCCTTCCCCTAATCCTAACCCATACGCTCACACTAACCCACGTCTTCACACGTACGCTCCCCCTAAACTTTTGTCGTACGCTCACCTTGACCCTAAACCGTCCCCGTCCCCTAAACCTAACCCTAGCCCGAACCCTAACCCTAACCCTTCGCCGAAGCCTTCCCCTCACCCGTCCCCTAAACCTAACCCGTACGCTCACACTAACCCGTGCCTTCACACGTACGCGCCCCCTAAACCGTTGTCGTATCCTCATCTGGACCGTAAACCGTCCCCGTCCCTTAACCCTAACCCTTCCCCGAAGCCTTCCCCTCACCCGACCCCTAATCCTAACCCGTACGCTCACACTAACCCGCGCCCTCACACGTACGCTCCCCCTAAACCGTTGTCGTACCCTCACCTGGACCCTAAACCGTCCCCGTCCCTTAAACCTAAAACTTCCCCGAAGCCTTCCCCTCACCCGTCCCCGAATCCTAACCCGTACGCTCACACTAACCCACGCCCTCACACGTACACTCCCGCTAAACCGTTGTCGTACCCTCACCTGGACACTAAACCGTCCCCTAACCCTAACCCTAACCCTAGCCCGAACCCTAATCTTAACCCTTCCCCGAAGCCTTCCCCTCACCCGTCCCCTAATCCTAACCCATACGCTCACACTAACCCTCACGCTCACACGTACGCTCCCCCTACACCGTTGTCGAACCCTCACCTGGACCCTAAACCGTCCCCGTCCCCTAACCCTAATCCTAGCCCGAACCCTAACCCTAACCCTTCCCCGAAGCCTTCCCCTCACCCGTCCCCTAATCCTAACCCATACGCTCACACTAACCCTCACGCTCACACGTACGCTCCCCCTACACCGTTGTCGAACCCTCACCTGGACCCTAAACCGTCCCCGTCCCCTAACCCTAATCCTAGCCCGAACCCTAACCCTAACCCTTCCCCGAAGCCTTCCCCTCACCCGTCCCATAATCCTAACCCTTACGCTCACACTAACCCGCGCCCTCACACGTACGCTCCTCCTAAACCATTGTCGTACCCTCACCTGGACCCTAAACCGTCCCCGTCCCCTAACCCTAAACCTAGACCGAAACCTAAGCCTAACATTTCCCCGAAGCCTGACCCAACACGTCCCCTAATCCTAACCCATACGCTCACGCTAATCCACGCCCTCACACTTACGCAACACCTAAAGCGTTGTTGTACACTCAGCTGGACACTAAACCGTCCCCATACCCTAAACCTAACCCTAGCCCGAACCCTAACCCTAACACTTCCCTGAATCCTGACCCTCACCCGTCCCCTAATCTTAACACGTACGCTCACGCTAACCCGCACCCTGACACGAACGCTCCACCTAAACCGTTGTCGCACCCTCACCTGGACCTTAAAACGTCCCAATCCCCGTCACCTAACCCTAGCCCGAAACCTAACCCTAACACTTCCCCGAAGCCTTCCCCTCACCCGTCCCCTAATCCTAACCCGTACGCGCACATTAACCAGCGCCCTCACTCGTACGCTCCCCCTAAACCGTTGTCGTACCCTCACCTGGACCCTAAACCGTCCCTGTCCCCTAACCCTAACCCTAGCCCGAACCCTAACCCTTCCCTGAAGCCTTCCCCTCATCCGTCCCCTAATCCTAACCGATACGCTTACACTAACCCTCACGCTCACACGTACGCTCCCCCTAAACCATTGTTGTACCCTCACCTGGACCCTAAACCGTCCCCGTCCCCTAACCCTAATCCTAGCCCGAACCCTAACCCTAACCCTTCCCCAAGCCTTCCCCTTACCCGTCCCCTAATCCTAACCCGTTCGCTCACACTAACCCGCGCCCTCACAGGTACGCTCCCCCTAAACCGTTGTCGTACCCTAACCTGGACCCTAAACCATCCCCGTCCCCTAACCCTAACCTTAGCCCGAACCCTAACCCTAACCCTTCCCCGAAGCCTTCCCCTCACCCGTCCCATAATCCTAAACTGTACGCTCACACTATCCCGCGTTCTCACACGTACGCTCCCCATAAAGCGTTGTCGTACCCTCAGCTGTACCCTAAACCGTCCCCATCTCCTAACTCTAACCCTACCGCGAACCCTAACCCTAACCCTTCCCCGAAGCCTGACTCTCACCCGTCGCCTAATCCTAACCTGTACGCTCTCGCTAACCCGCTCCCTCACACGTACGCTCCCCCTAAAGCATTGTCGTACCCTCACCTGGACCCCAAACCGTCCCCGTCCCCGTCCACTAACCCTAGCCCGAACCCTAACCATAACCCTTCCCCGAAGCCTTCCCCTCACCCGTCCCCTAATCCTAACCCGTACGCTCACACTAACCCACGCCCTCACATGTACGCTCCCCCTAAACCATTGTCGTACCCTCACCTGGACCCGAAACCGTACCCGTCCCCTAACCATAACCCTAGCCCGAACCCTAACCCTTCCCTGAAGCCTTCCCCTCACCCTTCCCCTAATCCTAACCCATACGCTCACACTAACCCACGTCTTCACACGTACGCTCCCCCTAAACCTTTGTCGTACGCTCACCTTGACCCTAAACCGTCCCCGTCCCCTAAACCTAACCCTAGCCCGAACCCTAACCCTAACCCTTCGCCGAAGCCTTCCCCTCACCCGTCCCCTAAACCTAACCCGTATGCTCACACTAACCCGTGCCGTCACACGTACGCTCCCCCTAAACCGTTGTCGTATCCTCATCTGGACCGTAAACCGTCCCCGTCCCTTAAACCTAACCCTTCCCCGAAGCCTTCCCCTCACCCGTCCCCTAATCCTAACCCATACGCTCACACTAACCCGCGCCCTCACACGTACGCTCCCCCTAAATCATTGTCGTACCCTCACCTGGACCCTAAACCGTCCCCGTCCCCTAACCCTAACCCTAGCCGGAACCCTAAACCTAATACTTCCCCGAAGCCTTCCCCTCACCCGTCCCCTAATCCTAACCCGTACGCTCACACTAACCCGCGCCCTCACACGTACGCTCCCCCTAAACCGTTGTCGTACCCTCACCTGGACCTTAAAACGTCCCCATCCCCGTCACCTAACCCTAGCCCGAACCCTAACACTAACCCTTCCCCGAAGCCTTCCCCTCATCCGTCCCCTAATCCTAACCCGTACGCTCACACTAACCCGCGCCCTCACATGTACGCTCACCCTAAACCGTTGTCGTACCCTCACCTGGACCTTAAAACGTCCCAATCCCCGTCACCGAACCCTAGCCCGAACCCTAACCCTAACCCTTCCCCGAAGCCTTCCCCTCACCCGTCCCCTAATCCTAACCCGTACACGCACATTAACCAGCGCCCTCACACGTACGCTCCCCCTAAACCGTTGTCGTACCCTCACCTGGACCCTAAACCGTCCCTGTCCCCTAACCCTAACCCTAGCCCGAACCCTAACCCTTCCCTGAAGCCTTCCCCTCATCCGTCCCCTAATCCTAACCGATACGCTTACACTAACCCTCACGCTCACACGTACGCTCCCCCTAAACCATTGTTGTACCCTCACCTGGACCCTAAACCGTCCCCGTCCCCTAACCCTAATCCTAGCCCGAACCCTAACCCTAACCCTTCCCCAAGCCTTCCCGTTACCCGTCCCCTAATCCGAACCCGTTCGCTCACACTAACCCGCGCCCTCACACGTACGCTCCCCCTAAACCCTTTTCGTACCCTAACCTGGACCCTAAACCATCCCCGTCCCCTAACCCTAACCTTAGCCCGAACCCTAACCCTAACCCTTCCCCGAAGCCTTCCCCTCACCCTTCCCCTAATCCTAAACTGTACGCTCACACTATCCCGCGTTCTCACACGTACGCTCCACCTAAAGCGTTGTCGTACCCTCAGCTGTACCCTAAACCGTCCCCATCTCCTAACTCTAACCCTACCGCGAACCCTAACCCTAACCCTTCCCCGAAGCCTGACTCTCACCCGTCGCCTAATACTAACCAGTACGCTCTCGCTAACCCGCTCCCTCACACGTACGCTCCCCCTAAAGCATTGTCGTACCCTCACCTGGACCCCAAACCGTCCCCGTCCCCGTCCACTAACCCTAGCCCGAACCCTAACCATAACCCTTCCCCGAAGCCTTCCCCTCACCCGTCCCCTAATCCTAACCCGTACACTCACGCTAACCCGCGCCCTCACACGTACGCTCCCCCTAAACCGTTGTCGTACCCTCACCTGGACCTTAAAACGTCCCCATCCCCGTCACCTAACCCTAGCCCGAACCCTAACACTAACACTTCCCCGAAGCCTTCCCCTCACCCGTCCCCTAATCCTAACCCGTACGCGCACATTAACCAGCGCCCTCACACGTACGCTCCCCCTAAACCGTTGTCGTACCCTCACCTGGACCCTAAACCGTCCCTGTCCCCTAACCCTAACCCTAGCCCGAACCCTAACCCTTCCCTGAAGCCTTCCCCTCATCCGTCCCCTAATCCTAACCGATACGCTTACACTAACCCTCACGCTCACACGAACGCTCCCCCTAAACCGTTGTTGTACCCTCACCTGGACCGTAAACCGTCCCCGTCCCCTAACCCTAATCCTAGCCCGAACCCTAACCCTAACCCTTCCCCAAGCCTTCCCCTTACCCGTCCCCTAATCCTAACCCGTTCGCTCACACTAACCCACGCCCTCACACGTACGCTCCCCCTAAAACGTTGTCGTACACTAACCTGGACCCTAAACCATCCCCGTCCCCTAACCCTAACCTTAGCCCGAACCCTAACCCTAACTCTTCCCCGAAGCCTTCCCCTCACCCGTCCCCTAATCCTAACCCGTACGCTCACACTAACCCGGGTCCTCACACGTACGCTCCCCCTAAACCGTTGTCGTACCCTCACCTGGACACTAAACCGTCCCCTAACCCTAACCCTAACCCTAGCCCGAACCCTAATCCTAACCCTTCCCCGAAGCCTTCCCCTCACCCGTCCCCTAATCCTAACCCATACGCTCACACTAATCCTCACGCTCACACGTACGCTCCCCCTACACCGTTGTCGAACCCTCACCTGGACCCTAAACCGTCCCCGTCCCCTACCCCTAATCCTAGCCCGAACCCTAACCCTAACCCTTCCCCGAAGCCTTCCCCCCACCCGTCCCCTAATCCTAAACCGTACGCTCACACTAACCCGCGCCCTCACACTTACGCTCCCCTAAACCTTTGTCGTACACTCAACTGGACCCTAAACCGTCCCCGTCCCCTAACCCTAACCCTAGCCCGAACCCTAACCCTAACCCTTCCCCGAAGCCTTCCCCTCACCCGTCCCATAATCCTAACCCGTACGCTCACACTAACCCGCGCCCTCACACGTACGCTCCTCCTAAACCGTTGTCGTACCCTCACCTGGACCCTAAACCGTCCCCGTCCCCTAACCCTAAACCTAAACCGAAACCTAAGCCTAACATTTCCCCGAAGCCTGACCCAACACGTCCCCTAATCCTAACCCATACGCTCACGCTAATCCACACCCTCACACTTACGCTACACCTAAAGCGTTGTTGTACACTCAGCTGGACACTAAACCGTCCCCATCCCCGTCACCTAACCCTAGCCCGAACCCTAACACTAACCCTTCCCCGAAGCCTTCCCCTCATCCGTCCCCTAATCCTAACCCGTACGCTCACACTAACCCGCGCCCTCACATGTACGCTCACCCTAAACCGTTGTCGTACCCTCACCTGGACCTTAAAACGTCCCAATCCCCGTCACCGAACCCTAGCCCGAACCCTAACCCTAACCCTTCCCCGAAGCCTTCCCCTCACCCGTCCCCTAATCCTAACCCGTACACGCACATTAACCAGCGCCCTCACACGTACGCTCCCCCTAAACCGTTGTCGTACCCTCACCTGGACCCTAAACCGTCCCTGTCCCCTAACCCTAACCCTAGCCCGAACCCTAACCCTTCCCTGAAGCCTTCCCCTCATCCGTCCCCTAATCCTAACCGATACGCTTACACTAACCCTCACGCTCACACGTACGCTCCCCCTAAACCATTGTTGTACCCTCACCTGGACCCTAAACCGTCCCCGTCCCCTAACCCTAATCCTAGCCCGAACCCTAACCCTAACCCTTCCCCAAGCCTTCCCGTTACCCGTCCCCTAATCCGAACCCGTTCGCTCACACTAACCCGCGCCCTCACACGTACGCTCCCCCTAAACCCTTTTCGTACCCTAACCTGGACCCTAAACCATCCCCGTCCCCTAACCCTAACCTTAGCCCGAACCCTAACCCTAACCCTTCCCCGAAGCCTTCCCCTCACCCTTCCCCTAATCCTAAACTGTACGCTCACACTATCCCGCGTTCTCACACGTACGCTCCACCTAAAGCGTTGTCGTACCCTCAGCTGTACCCTAAACCGTCCCCATCTCCTAACTCTAACCCTACCGCGAACCCTAACCCTAACCCTTCCCCGAAGCCTGACTCTCACCCGTCGCCTAATACTAACCAGTACGCTCTCGCTAACCCGCTCCCTCACACGTACGCTCCCCCTAAAGCATTGTCGTACCCTCACCTGGACCCCAAACCGTCCCCGTCCCCGTCCACTAACCCTAGCCCGAACCCTAACCATAACCCTTCCCCGAAGCCTTCCCCTCACCCGTCCCCTAATCCTAACCCGTACACTCACGCTAACCCGCGCCCTCACACGTACGCTCCCCCTAAACCGTTGTCGTACCCTCACCTGGACCTTAAAACGTCCCCATCCCCGTCACCTAACCCTAGCCCGAACCCTAACACTAACACTTCCCCGAAGCCTTCCCCTCACCCGTCCCCTAATCCTAACCCGTACGCGCACATTAACCAGCGCCCTCACACGTACGCTCCCCCTAAACCGTTGTCGTACCCTCACCTGGACCCTAAACCGTCCCTGTCCCCTAACCCTAACCCTAGCCCGAACCCTAACCCTTCCCTGAAGCCTTCCCCTCATCCGTCCCCTAATCCTAACCGATACGCTTACACTAACCCTCACGCTCACACGAACGCTCCCCCTAAACCGTTGTTGTACCCTCACCTGGACCGTAAACCGTCCCCGTCCCCTAACCCTAATCCTAGCCCGAACCCTAACCCTAACCCTTCCCCAAGCCTTCCCCTTACCCGTCCCCTAATCCTAACCCGTTCGCTCACACTAACCCACGCCCTCACACGTACGCTCCCCCTAAAACGTTGTCGTACACTAACCTGGACCCTAAACCATCCCCGTCCCCTAACCCTAACCTTAGCCCGAACCCTAACCCTAACTCTTCCCCGAAGCCTTCCCCTCACCCGTCCCCTAATCCTAACCCGTACGCTCACACTAACCCGGGTCCTCACACGTACGCTCCCCCTAAACCGTTGTCGTACCCTCACCTGGACACTAAACCGTCCCCTAACCCTAACCCTAACCCTAGCCCGAACCCTAATCTTAACCCTTCCCCGAAGCCTTCCCCTCACCCGTCCCCTAATCCTAACCCATACGCTCACACTAACCCTCACGCTCACACGTACGCTCCCCCTACACCGTTGTCGAACCCTCACCTGGACCCTAAACCGTCCCCGTCCCCTAACCCTAATCCTAGCCCGAACCCTAACCCTAACCCTTCCCCGAAGCCTTCCCCTCACCCGTCCCCTAATCCTAACCCATACGCTCACACTAACCCTCACGCTCACACGTACGCTCCCCCTACACCGTTGTCGAACCCTCACCTGGACCCTAAACCGTCCCCGTCCCCTAACCCTAATCCTAGCCCGAACCCTAACCCTAACCCTTCCCCGAAGCCTTCCCCTCACCCGTCCCATAATCCTAACCCTTACGCTCACACTAACCCGCGCCCTCACACGTACGCTCCTCCTAAACCATTGTCGTACCCTCACCTGGACCCTAAACCGTCCCCGTCCCCTAACCCTAAACCTAGACCGAAACCTAAGCCTAACATTTCCCCGAAGCCTGACCCAACACGTCCCCTAATCCTAACCCATACGCTCACGCTAATCCACGCCCTCACACTTACGCAACACCTAAAGCGTTGTTGTACACTCAGCTGGACACTAAACCGTCCCCATACCCTAAACCTAACCCTAGCCCGAACCCTAACCCTAACACTTCCCTGAATCCTGACCCTCACCCGTCCCCTAATCTTAACACGTACGCTCACGCTAACCCGCACCCTGACACGAACGCTCCACCTAAACCGTTGTCGCACCCTCACCTGGACCTTAAAACGTCCCAATCCCCGTCACCTAACCCTAGCCCGAAACCTAACCCTAACACTTCCCCGAAGCCTTCCCCTCACCCGTCCCCTAATCCTAACCCGTACGCGCACATTAACCAGCGCCCTCACTCGTACGCTCCCCCTAAACCGTTGTCGTACCCTCACCTGGACCCTAAACCGTCCCTGTCCCCTAACCCTAACCCTAGCCCGAACCCTAACCCTTCCCTGAAGCCTTCCCCTCATCCGTCCCCTAATCCTAACCGATACGCTTACACTAACCCTCACGCTCACACGTACGCTCCCCCTAAACCATTGTTGTACCCTCACCTGGACCCTAAACCGTCCCCGTCCCCTAACCCTAATCCTAGCCCGAACCCTAACCCTAACCCTTCCCCAAGCCTTCCCCTTACCCGTCCCCTAATCCTAACCCGTTCGCTCACACTAACCCGCGCCCTCACAGGTACGCTCCCCCTAAACCGTTGTCGTACCCTAACCTGGACCCTAAACCATCCCCGTCCCCTAACCCTAACCTTAGCCCGAACCCTAACCCTAACCCTTCCCCGAAGCCTTCCCCTCACCCGTCCCATAATCCTAAACTGTACGCTCACACTATCCCGCGTTCTCACACGTACGCTCCCCCTAAAGCGTTGTCGTACCCTCAGCTGTACCCTAAACCGTCCCCATCTCCTAACTCTAACCCTACCGCGAACCCTAACCCTAACCCTTCCCCGAAGCCTGACTCTCACCCGTCGCCTAATCCTAACCTGTACGCTCTCGCTAACCCGCTCCCTCACACGTACGCTCCCCCTAAAGCATTGTCGTACCCTCACCTGGACCCCAAACCGTCCCCGTCCCCGTCCACTAACCCTAGCCCGAACCCTAACCATAACCCTTCCCCGAAGCCTTCCCCTCACCCGTCCCCTAATCCTAACCCGTACGCTCACACTAACCCACGCCCTCACATGTACGCTCCCCCTAAACCATTGTCGTACCCTCACCTGGACCCGAAACCGTACCCGTCCCCTAACCATAACCCTAGCCCGAACCCTAACCCTTCCCTGAAGCCTTCCCCTCACCCTTCCCCTAATCCTAACCCATACGCTCACACTAACCCACGTCTTCACACGTACGCTCCCCCTAAACCTTTGTCGTACGCTCACCTTGACCCTAAACCGTCCCCGTCCCCTAAACCTAACCCTAGCCCGAACCCTAACCCTAACCCTTCGCCGAAGCCTTCCCCTCACCCGTCCCCTAAACCTAACCCGTATGCTCACACTAACCCGTGCCGTCACACGTACGCTCCCCCTAAACCGTTGTCGTATCCTCATCTGGACCGTAAACCGTCCCCGTCCCTTAAACCTAACCCTTCCCCGAAGCCTTCCCCTCACCCGTCCCCTAATCCTAACCCATACGCTCACACTAACCCGCGCCCTCACACGTACGCTCCCCCTAAATCATTGTCGTACCCTCACCTGGACCCTAAACCGTCCCCGTCCCCTAACCCTAACCCTAGCCGGAACCCTAAACCTAATACTTCCCCGAAGCCTTCCCCTCACCCGTCCCCTAATCCTAACCCGTACGCTCACACTAACCCGCGCCCTCACACGTACGCTCCCCCTAAACCGTTGTCGTACCCTCACCTGGACCTTAAAACGTCCCCATCCCCGTCACCTAACCCTAGCCCGAACCCTAACACTAACCCTTCCCCGAAGCCTTCCCCTCATCCGTCCCCTAATCCTAACCCGTACGCTCACACTAACCCGCGCCCTCACATGTACGCTCACCCTAAACCGTTGTCGTACCCTCACCTGGACCTTAAAACGTCCCAATCCCCGTCACCGAACCCTAGCCCGAACCCTAACCCTAACCCTTCCCCGAAGCCTTCCCCTCACCCGTCCCCTAATCCTAACCCGTACACGCACATTAACCAGCGCCCTCACACGTACGCTCCCCCTAAACCGTTGTCGTACCCTCACCTGGACCCTAAACCGTCCCTGTCCCCTAACCCTAACCCTAGCCCGAACCCTAACCCTTCCCTGAAGCCTTCCCCTCATCCGTCCCCTAATCCTAACCGATACGCTTACACTAACCCTCACGCTCACACGTACGCTCCCCCTAAACCATTGTTGTACCCTCACCTGGACCCTAAACCGTCCCCGTCCCCTAACCCTAATCCTAGCCCGAACCCTAACCCTAACCCTTCCCCAAGCCTTCCCGTTACCCGTCCCCTAATCCGAACCCGTTCGCTCACACTAACCCGCGCCCTCACACGTACGCTCCCCCTAAACCCTTTTCGTACCCTAACCTGGACCCTAAACCATCCCCGTCCCCTAACCCTAACCTTAGCCCGAACCCTAACCCTAACCCTTCCCCGAAGCCTTCCCCTCACCCTTCCCCTAATCCTAAACTGTACGCTCACACTATCCCGCGTTCTCACACGTACGCTCCACCTAAAGCGTTGTCGTACCCTCAGCTGTACCCTAAACCGTCCCCATCTCCTAACTCTAACCCTACCGCGAACCCTAACCCTAACCCTTCCCCGAAGCCTGACTCTCACCCGTCGCCTAATACTAACCAGTACGCTCTCGCTAACCCGCTCCCTCACACGTACGCTCCCCCTAAAGCATTGTCGTACCCTCACCTGGACCCCAAACCGTCCCCGTCCCCGTCCACTAACCCTAGCCCGAACCCTAACCATAACCCTTCCCCGAAGCCTTCCCCTCACCCGTCCCCTAATCCTAACCCGTACACTCACGCTAACCCGCGCCCTCACACGTACGCTCCCCCTAAACCGTTGTCGTACCCTCACCTGGACCTTAAAACGTCCCCATCCCCGTCACCTAACCCTAGCCCGAACCCTAACACTAACACTTCCCCGAAGCCTTCCCCTCACCCGTCCCCTAATCCTAACCCGTACGCGCACATTAACCAGCGCCCTCACACGTACGCTCCCCCTAAACCGTTGTCGTACCCTCACCTGGACCCTAAACCGTCCCTGTCCCCTAACCCTAACCCTAGCCCGAACCCTAACCCTTCCCTGAAGCCTTCCCCTCATCCGTCCCCTAATCCTAACCGATACGCTTACACTAACCCTCACGCTCACACGAACGCTCCCCCTAAACCGTTGTTGTACCCTCACCTGGACCGTAAACCGTCCCCGTCCCCTAACCCTAATCCTAGCCCGAACCCTAACCCTAACCCTTCCCCAAGCCTTCCCCTTACCCGTCCCCTAATCCTAACCCGTTCGCTCACACTAACCCACGCCCTCACACGTACGCTCCCCCTAAAACGTTGTCGTACACTAACCTGGACCCTAAACCATCCCCGTCCCCTAACCCTAACCTTAGCCCGAACCCTAACCCTAACTCTTCCCCGAAGCCTTCCCCTCACCCGTCCCCTAATCCTAACCCGTACGCTCACACTAACCCGGGTCCTCACACGTACGCTCCCCCTAAACCGTTGTCGTACCCTCACCTGGACACTAAACCGTCCCCTAACCCTAACCCTAACCCTAGCCCGAACCCTAATCCTAACCCTTCCCCGAAGCCTTCCCCTCACCCGTCCCCTAATCCTAACCCATACGCTCACACTAATCCTCACGCTCACACGTACGCTCCCCCTACACCGTTGTCGAACCCTCACCTGGACCCTAAACCGTCCCCGTCCCCTACCCCTAATCCTAGCCCGAACCCTAACCCTAACCCTTCCCCGAAGCCTTCCCCCCACCCGTCCCCTAATCCTAAACCGTACGCTCACACTAACCCGCGCCCTCACACTTACGCTCCCCTAAACCTTTGTCGTACACTCAACTGGACCCTAAACCGTCCCCGTCCCCTAACCCTAACCCTAGCCCGAACCCTAACCCTAACCCTTCCCCGAAGCCTTCCCCTCACCCGTCCCATAATCCTAACCCGTACGCTCACACTAACCCGCGCCCTCACACGTACGCTCCTCCTAAACCGTTGTCGTACCCTCACCTGGACCCTAAACCGTCCCCGTCCCCTAACCCTAAACCTAAACCGAAACCTAAGCCTAACATTTCCCCGAAGCCTGACCCAACACGTCCCCTAATCCTAACCCATACGCTCACGCTAATCCACACCCTCACACTTACGCTACACCTAAAGCGTTGTTGTACACTCAGCTGGACACTAAACCGTCCCCATACCCTAAACCTAACCCTAGCCCGAACCCTAACCCTAACACTTCCCTGAATCCTGACCCTCACCCGTCCCCTAATCTTAACACGTACGCTCACGCTAACCCGCACCCTGACACGAACGATCTCCCTAAAGCGTTGTCGTACACTCACCTGGAACCTAAACCGTCCCCGTCTCCTAACCCTAACCCTAGCCCGAACCCTAACCCTAACCCTTCCCCGAATCCTCACCCTCACCCGTTCCCTAATCCTAAACCGCACGCTAATGCTAACCCGGGTCCTCACACGTACGCTCCCCCTAAACCGTTGTCGTACCCTCACCTGGACCCTAAACAGTCCCCGTCCCTTAAACCTAACACTTCCCCGAAGCCTTCCCCTCACCCGTCCCCGAATCCTAACCCGTACGCTCACACTAACCCACGCCCTCACACGTACACTCCCCCTAAACCGTTGTCGTACCCTCACCTGGACACTAAACCGTCCCCTAACCCTAACCCTAACCCTAGCCCGAACCCTAATCCTAACACTTCCCCGAAGCCTTCCCCTCACCCGTCCCCTAATCCTAACCCATACGCTCACACTAACCCTCACGCTCACACGTACGCTCCCCCTACACCGTTGTCGAACCCTCACCTGGACCCTAAACCGTCCCCGTCCCCTAACCCTAATCCTAGCCCGAACCCTAACCCTAATCCTTCCCCGAAGCCTTCCCCTCACCCGTCCCCTAATCCTAAACCGTACGCTCACACTAACCCGCGCCCTCACACTTAAGCTCCCCTAAACCTTTGTCGTACACTCAACTGGACCCTAAACCGTCCCCGTCCCCTAACCCTAACCCTAGCCCGAACCCTAACCCTAACCCTTCCCCGAAGCCTTCCCCTCACCCGTCCCATAATCCTAACCCGTACGCTCACACTAACCCGCGCCCTCACACGTACGCTCCTCCTAAACCGTTGTCGTACCCTCACCTGGACCCTAAACCGTCCCCGTCCCCTAACCCTAAACCTAGACCGAAACCTAAGCCTAACATTTCCCCGAAGCCTGACCCAACACGTCCCCTAATCCTAACCCATACGCTCACGCTAATCCATGCCCTCACACTTACGCTACACCTAAAGCGTTGTTGTACACTCAGCTGGACACTAAACCGTCCCCATACCCTAAACCTAACCCTAGCCCGAACCCTAACCCTAACACTTCCCTGAATCCTGACCCTCACCCGTCCCCTAATCTTAACACGTACGCTCACGCTAACCCGCACCCTGACACGAACGCTCCACCTAAACCGTTGTCGCACCCTCACCTGGACCTTAAAACGTCCCAATCCCCGTCACCTAACCCTAGCCCGAAACCTAACCCTAACACTTCCCCGAAGCCTTCCCCTCACCCGTCCCCTAATCCTAACCCGTACGCGCACATTAACCAGCGCCCTCACTCGTACGCTCCCCCTAAACCGTTGTCGTACCCTCACCTGGACCCTAAACCGTCCCTGTCCCCTAACCCTAACCCTAGCCCGAACCCTAACCCTTCCCTGAAGCCTTCCCCTCATCCGTCCCCTAATCCTAACCGATACGCTTACACTAACCCTCACGCTCACACGTACGCTCCCCCTAAACCATTGTTGTACCCTCACCTGGACCCTAAACCGTCCCCGTCCCCTAACCCTAATCCTAGCCCGAACCCTAACCCTAACCCTTCCCCAAGCCTTCCCCTTACCCGTCCCCTAATCCTAACCCGTTCGCTCACACTAACCCGCGCCCTCACAGGTACGCTCCCCCTAAACCGTTGTCGTACCCTAACCTGGACCCTAAACCATCCCCGTCCCCTAACCCTAACCTTAGCCCGAACCCTAACCCTAACCCTTCCCCGAAGCCTTCCCCTCACCCGTCCCATAATCCTAAACTGTACGCTCACACTATCCCGCGTTCTCACACGTACGCTCCCCCTAAAGCGTTGTCGTACCCTCAGCTGTACCCTAAACCGTCCCCATCTCCTAACTCTAACCCTACCGCGAACCCTAACCCTAACCCTTCCCCGAAGCCTGACTCTCACCCGTCGCCTAATCCTAACCTGTACGCTCTCGCTAACCCGCTCCCTCACACGTACGCTCCCCCTAAAGCATTGTCGTACCCTCACCTGGACCCCAAACCGTCCCCGTCCCCGTCCACTAACCCTAGCCCGAACCCTAACCATAACCCTTCCCCGAAGCCTTCCCCTCACCCGTCCCCTAATCCTAACCCGTACGCTCACACTAACCCACGCCCTCACATGTACGCTCCCCCTAAACCATTGTCGTACCCTCACCTGGACCCGAAACCGTACCCGTCCCCTAACCATAACCCTAGCCCGAACCCTAACCCTTCCCTGAAGCCTTCCCCTCACCCTTCCCCTAATCCTAACCCATACGCTCACACTAACCCACGTCTTCACACGTACGCTCCCCCTAAACCTTTGTCGTACGCTCACCTTGACCCTAAACCGTCCCCGTCCCCTAAACCTAACCCTAGCCCGAACCCTAACCCTAACCCTTCGCCGAAGCCTTCCCCTCACCCGTCCCCTAAACCTAACCCGTATGCTCACACTAACCCGTGCCGTCACACGTACGCTCCCCCTAAACCGTTGTCGTATCCTCATCTGGACCGTAAACCGTCCCCGTCCCTTAAACCTAACCCTTCCCCGAAGCCTTCCCCTCACCCGTCCCCTAATCCTAACCCATACGCTCACACTAACCCGCGCCCTCACACGTACGCTCCCCCTAAACCGTTGTCGTACCCTCACCTGGACCCTAAACCGTCCCCGTCCCCTAACCCTAACCCTAGCCGGAACCCTAAACCTAATACTTCCCCGAAGCCTTCCCCTCACCCGTCCCCTAATCCTAACCCGTACGCTCACACTAACCCGCGCCCTCACACATACGCTCCCCCTAAACCGTTGTCGTACCCTCACCTGGACCTTAAAACGTCCCCATCCCCGTCACCTAACCCTAGCCCGAACCCTAACACTAACCCTTCCCCGAAGCCTTCCCCTCACCCGTCCCCTAATCCTAACCCGTACGCTCACACTAACCCGCGCCCTCACATGTACGCTCACCCTAAACCGTTGTCGTACCCTCACCTGGACCTTAAAACGTCCCAATCCCCGTCACCTAACCCTAGCCCGAACCCTAACCCTAACCCTTCCCCGAAGCCTTCCCCTCACCCGTCCCCTAATCCTAACCCATACACGCACATTAACCAGCGCCCTCACACGTACGCTCCCCCTAAACCGTTGTCGTACCCTCACCTGGACCCTAAACCGTCCCTGTCCCCTAACCCTAACCCTAGCCCGAACCCTAACCCTTCCCTGAAGCCTTCCCCTCATCCGTCCCCTAATCCTAACCGATACGCTTACACTAACCCTCACGCTCACACGTACGCTCCCCCTAAACCATTGTTGTACCCTCACCTGGACCCTAAACCGTCCCCGTCCCCTAACCCTAATCCTAGCCCGAACCCTAACCCTAACCCTTCCCCAAGCCTTCCCGTTACCCGTCCCCTAATCCGAACCCGTTCGCTCACACTAACCCGCGCCCTCACACGTACGCTCCCCCTAAACCCTTTTCGTACCCTAACCTGGACCCTAAACCATCCCTGTCCCCTAACCCTAACCTTAGCCCGAACCCTAACCCTAACCCTTCCCCGAAGCCTTCCCCTCACCCGTCCCCTAATCCTAAACTGTACGCTCACACTATCCCGCGTTCTCACACGTACGCTCCACCTAAAGCGTTGTCGTACCCTCAGCTGTACCCTAAACCGTCCCCATCTCCTAACTCTAACCCTACCGCGAACCCTAACCCTAACCCTTCCCCGAAGCCTGACTCTCACCCGTCGCCTAATCCTAACCAGTACGCTGTCGCTAACCCGCTCCCTCACACGTACGCTCCCCCTAAAGCATTGTCGTACCCTCACCTGGACCCCAAACCGTCCCCGTCCCCGTCCACTAACCCTAGCCCGAACCCTAACCATAACCCTTCCCCGAAGCCTTCCCCTCACCCGTCCCCTAATCCTAACCCGTACGCTCACACTAACCCACGCCCTCACATGTACGCTCCCCCTAAACCATTGTCGTACCCTCACCTGGACCCGAAACCGTACCCGTCCCCTAACCATAACCCTAGCCCGAACCCTAACCCTTCCTTGAAGCCTTCCCCTCACCCTTCCCCTAATCCTAACCCATACGCTCACACTAACCCACGTCTTCACACGTACGCTCCCCCTAAACCTTTGTCGTACGCTCACCTTGACCCTAAACCGTCCCCGTCCCCTAAACCTAACCCTAGCCCGAACCCTAACCCTAACCCTTCGCCGAAGCCTTCCCCTCACCCGTCCCCTAATCCTAACCCGTACGCTCACACTAACCCGCGCCCTCACACGTACGCTCCCCCTAAACCGTTGTCGTACCCTCACCTGGACCCTAAACCGTCCCCGTCCCCTAACCCTAACCCTAGCCGGAACCCTAAACCTAACACTTCCCCGAAGCCTTCCCCTCACCCGTCCCCTAATCCTAACCCGTACGCTCACACTAACCCGGGTCCTCACACGTACGCTCCCCCTAAACCGTTGTCGTACCCTCACCTGGACACTAAACCGTCCCCTAACCCTAACCCTAACCCTAGCCCGAACCCTAATCCTAACCCTTCCCCGAAGCCTTCCCCTCACCCGTCCCCTAATCCTAACCCATACGCTCACACTAATCCTCACGCTCACACGTACGCTCCCCCTACACCGTTGTCGAACCCTCACCTGGACCCTAAACCGTCCCCGTCCCCTAACCCTAATCCTAGCCCGAACCCTAACCCTAACCCTTCCCCGAAGCCTTCCCCTCACCCGTCCCCTAATCCTAAACCGTACGCTCACACTAACCCGCGCCCTCACACTTACGCTCCCCTAAACCTTTGTCGTACACTCAACTGGACCCTAAACCATCCCCGTCCCCTAACCCTAACCCTAGCCCGAACCCTAACCCTAACCCTTCCCCGAAGCCTTCCCCTCACCCGTCCCATAATCCTAACCCGTACGCTCACACTAACCCGCGCCCTCACACGTACGCTCCTCCTAAACCGTTGTCGTACCCTCACCTGGACCCTAAACCGTCCCCATCCCCTAACCCTAAACCTAAACCGAAACCTAAGCCTAACATTTCCCCGAAGCCTGACCCAACACGTCCCCTAATCCTAACCCATACGCTCACGCTAATCCACGCCCTCACACTTACGCTACACCTAAAGCGTTGTTGTACACTCAGCTGGACACTAAACCGTCCCCATACCCTAAACCTAACCCTAGCCCGAACCCTAACCCTAACACTTCCCTGAATCCTGACCCTCACCCGTCCCCTAATCTTAACACGTACGCTCACGCTAACCCGCACCCTGACACGAACGATCTCCCTAAAGCGTTGTCGTACACTCACCTGGAACCTAAACCGTCCCCGTCTCCTAACCCTAACCCTAGCCCGAACCCTAACCCTAACCCTTCCCCGAATCCTCACCCTCACCCGTTCCCTAATCCTAAACCGCACGCTAATGCTAACCCGGGTCCTCACACGTACCCTCCCCCTAAACCGTTGTCGTACCCTCACCTGGACCCTAAACCGTCCCCGTCCCTTAAACCTAACACTTCCCCGAAGCCTTCCCCTCACCCGTCCCCGAATCCTAACCCGTACGCTCACACTAACCCACGCCCTCACACGTACACTCCCCCTAAACCGTTGTCGTACCCTCACCTGGACACTAAACCGTCCCCTAACCCTAACCCTAACCCTAGCCCGAACCCTAATCCTAACACTTCCCCGAAGCCTTCCCCTCACCCGTCCCCTAATCCTAACCCATACGCTCACACTAATCCTCACGCTCACACGTACGCTCCCCCTACACCGTTGTCGAACCCTCACCTGGACCCTAAACCGTCCCCGTCCCCTAACCCTAATCCTAGCCCGAACCCTAACCCTAACCCTTCCCCGAAGCCTTCCCCTCACCCGTCCCCTAATCCTAAACCGTACGCTCACACTAACCCGCGCCCTCACACTTACGCACCCCTAAACCTTTGTCGTACACTCAACTGGACCCTAAACCCTCCCCGTCCCCTAACCCTAGCCCTAGCCCGAACCCTAAACCTAACCCTTCCCCGAAGCCTTCCCCTCACCCGTCCCATAATCCTAACCCGTACGCTCACACTAACCCGCGCCCTCACACGTACGCTCCTCCTAAACCGTTGTCGTACCCTCACCTGGACCCTAAACCGTCCCCGTCCCCTAACCCTAAACCTAGACCGAAACCTAAGCCTAACATTTCCCCGAAGCCTGACCCAACACGTCCCCTAATCCTAACCCATACGCTAACGCTAATCCACGCCCTCACACTTACGCTACACCTAAAGCGTTGTTGTACACTCAGCTGGACACTGAACCGTCCCCATACCCTAAACCTAACCCTAGCCCGAACCCTAACCCTAACACTTCCCTGAATCCTGACCCTCACCCGTCCCCTAATCTTAACACGTACGCTCACGCTAACCCGCACCCTGACACGAACGCTCTCCCTAAAGTGTTGTCGTACACTCACCTGAAACCTAAACCGTCCCCGTCTCCTAACCCTAACCCTAGCCCGAACCCTAACCCTAACTCTTCCCCGAAGTCTTCCGCTCACCCGGCCCCGAATCCTAACCAGTACGCTCACACTAACCCGCAACCTCACACGTACGCTCCCCCGAAACTGTTGTCGTAACCTCATCTGGACCCTAAACCGTCCCCGTCCCCTAACCCTAACCCTAGCCCGAACCCTAACCCTAACTCTTCCCCGAAGTCTTCCGCTCACCCGTCCCCGAATCCTAACCAGTACGCTCACACTAACCCGCGCCCTCACACGTACCCTCCCCTGAAAGCGTTGTCGTACCCTCACCTGGACCCTAAACCGTCCCCGTCCCCTAACCCTAACCCTAGCCCGAACCCTAACCCTAACCCTTCCCCGAAGCCTTCCCCTCACCCGTCCCCTAATCCTAACCCGTACACTCACACTAACCCGCGCCCTCACACGTACGCTCCCTCTAAACCGTTGTCGTACCCTCACATGGACCCTAAACCGTCCCCGTCCCCTAACCCTAACCCTAGCCCGAACCCTTCCATGAAGCCTTCCACTCACCCGTACCCTAATCCTAACCCGTACGCTCACACTAACCCGCAACCTCACACATTCGCTCTCCGTAAAGCGTTGTCGTACCCTCACCTGGACCCTAAACCGTCCCCGTCCCCTAACCCTAACCCTTTCCCGAACCCTAATCCTAACACTTCCCCGAAGCCTTCCGCTCACCCGTCCCCTAATCCTAACCCGTATGCTCACACTAACCCGTGCCCTCACATGTACGCTCCCACTAAACCGTTGTCGTAACCTCACCTGGACCCTAAACCATCCCTGTCTCCTAACCCTAACCCTAGCCTGAACCCTAACCCTAACCCTTCCCCGAAGTCTTCCCCTCACCCGTCCCCTAATCCTAACCCGTACACTCACACTAACCTGCGCCCTCACAGACTCGCTCCCCCTAAACCGTTGTCGTACCCTCACCTGGACCCTAAACCGTCCCCGTCCCCTAACCCTAACCCTAGCCCGAACCCTAGCCCTAACCCTTCCCCGAAGCCTTCCCCTCACCCGTCCCCTAATCGTAACCCGTACGCTCACTCTAACCCGCGCCCTCACACGTACGCTCCCCATAAACCGTTGTCGTACCCTCACCTGTACCCTAAACCATCCCCGTCCCCGAGGCCTAACCCTAGCCCGAACCCTAGCCCTAACCCTTCCCCGAAGCCTTCCCCTCACCCGTCCCCTAATCGTAACCCGTACGCTCACTCTAACCCGCGGCCTCACACGTACGCTCCCCATAAACCGTTGTCGTACCCTCACCTGTACCCTAAACCGTCCCCGTCCCCTAACCCTAACCCTAGCTCGAAACCTAACCCTAACCCTTCCCCGAAGCCTTCCCCTCACCCGTCCCCTAATCGTAACCCGTACGCTCACTCTAACCCGTGCCCTCACACGTACGCTCCCCATAAACCGTTGTCGTACCCTCACCTGTACCCTAAACTATCCCCGTCCCCGAGGCCTAACCCTAGCCCGAACCCTAAACCTAACCCTTCCCCGAAGACTTCCCCTCACCCGTCCCCTAATCCTAACCCGTACGCTCACACTAAACCGCGCTCTCCCACGTACGCTCCCCCTTAACCGTTGTCGTACCCTCACCTGGACCCTAAACCGTCCCCGTCACCTGACCCTAACCCTAGCCCGAACCCTAAACCTAACACTTCCCCGAAGCCTTCCCCTCACCCATCCCCTAATCCTAAACCGTACGCTCACCCTAACCCGCTCCCTCACACGTACGCTCCCCTTAAACCGTTGTCGTACACTCACCTGGACCTTAAACCATCCGCGTCCCCTAACCCTAACCCTAGCCCGAACCCTAAACCTAACACTTCACCGAAGCCTTCCCCTCACCCGTCCCCTAATCCTAACCCTTACGCTCACACTAACCCGCGCCCTCACACGTACGCTCCCCCTAAACCGTTGTCGTCCCCTCACCTAGACCCTAAAACGTCCCCGTCCCCTAACCCAAACCCTATCCCGAAAACTATCACTAACATTTCCCCGAAACGTTCCCCTCACACGTCCCCTAATCCTAACCCGTACGCTCACACTAACCCGCGCCCTCACACGTACGCTCCCCCTAAAGCGTTGTCGTACCCTTACCTGGAACCTAAACTGTCCCCGTCCCCTAACCCTAACCCTAGCCCAAACCGTAACCCTAACCATTCCCCGAAGCCTTCCCCTCACCCGTCCCCTAATCCTAACCCGTACGCTCACACTAACCCGCGCCCTCACACGTACGCTCACCCTAAACCGCTCTCGTACCCTCAACTGGACCCGAAACCGTCCCCGTCCCCTAACCCTAACCCTAGCCGGAACCCTAACCCTAACCCTTCCCTGAAGCCTTCCCCTCACCCGTCCCCTAATCCTAACCCGTACGCTCACACTAACCCGCGTCCTCACACGTACGCTCCACCTAAACCGTTGTCGTATCCTCACCTTGACCCTAAACCGTCCCCGTCCCCGAGCCCTAACCCTAGCCCGAACCCTAACCCTAACACTTCCCCGAAGCCTTCCCCTCACCCGTCACCTAAGCCTAACCCGTACGCTCACACTAACCCGCGCCCTCCCACGTACGCTCCCCCAAAAACGTTGTCGTACCATCACCTGGACCCTAAACTGTCCCCGTCCCCTAAACCTAACCCTAACCCGAACCCTAACACGTACGCTCCGCCTAAACCATACTCGTACCTTCACCTGGACCCTAAACCGTCCCGTCCCCTAAACCTAACCCTATCCCGAACCCTAACCCTATCCCTTCCCCGAAGCCTTCCCCTCACCCGTCCCCTAATCCTAACCTGTACGGTCACACTAACCCACGACCTCACACGTACGCTTCCCCTAAAATGTTGTCGTACCCTCACCTGGACCCTAAACCGTCCCCGTCCCCTAACCCTAACCCTAGGCCGAACCCTAGCCCTAACCCTTCCCCGAAGCCTTCCCCTCACCCGTCCCCTAATTCTAACCCGTACGCTCACACTAACCCGCGCCCTCACACGTATGCTCCCCCTAAACCGTTGTCATACCCTCACCTGGACCCTAAACCGTCCCCGTCCCCTAGCCCTAAGCCTAGCCAGAACACTAACCCTAACCCTTCCCCGAAGCCTTCCCCTCACCCGTCCCCTAATCCTAACCCGTACGCTCACACTAACCCGCGCCCTCACACGTACCCTCCCCGTAAAACTTTGTCGTACCCTCACCTGGAACCTAAACCGTCCCCGTCCCCTAACCCTAACCCTAGCCCGAACCCTAACCCTAACCCTTCCCCGAAGCCTTCCCCTCACCCGTCCCCTAATCCTAACCCGTACGCTCACACTAACCCACGCCCACACACGTACGCTCCCCCTAAAGCGTTGTCGTACCCTCACCTGGACCCTAAACCGTCCCCGTCCCCTAACCCTAACCCAAGCCCGAACCCTAACCCGAACCCTTCCCCGAAGCCTTCCCCTCAACCGTCCCCTAATCCTAACCCGTACGCTCACACTAACCCGTGCCCTCAAACGTACGCTCCCCCTAAAGCGTTGTCGTACCCTCACCTGGACCCTAAACCGTCCCCATTCCCTAACCCTAACCCTAGCCCGAACCCTTCCACGAAGCTTTCCCCTCACCCGTCCCCTAATCCTAACCCGTACGCTCACACTAACCCACACCCTCACACATTCGCTCCCCCTAAACCGTTGTCGTACCCTCACCTGGACCCTAAACCGTCCCCGTCCCGTAACCCTAACCCTAGCCCGAACCCTAACCCTAACTCTTCCCCGAAGCCTTCCCCTCACCCGTCCCCTAATCCTAACCCGTACGCTCACACTAACCCGCGCACTCACACGTACACTCCCCCTAAACCATTGTCGTACCCTCACCTGGAGCGAAAACGGTCCCCGTCCCCTAACCCTAACCCTAGCCTGAACCCTAACCCTAACCCTTCCCCGAAGCATTCCCCTCCCCCGTCCCCTAATCCTAACCCGTACGCTCACACTAACCCGCAACCTCACACAATCGCTCCCCCTAAAGCGTTGTCGTACCCTCACCTGGACCCTAAACCGTCCCCGTCCCCTAACCCTAACCCTAGCCCGAACCCAAACCCTAACCCTTCCCCGAAGCCTTCCCCTCACCCGTCCCCTAATCCTAACCTGTAAGGTCACACTAACCCACGACCTCACACGTACGCTTCCCCTAAAATGTTGTCGTACCCTCACCGGACCCTAAACTGTGCCCGTCCCCTAACCCTAACCCTAGGCCGAACCCTAGCCCTAACCCTTCCCCGAAGCCTTCCCCTCACCCGTCCCCTAATTCTAACCCGTACGCTCACACTAACCCGCGCCCTCACACGTATGCTCACCCTAAACCGTTGTCATACCCTCACCTGGACCCTAAACCGTCCCCGTCCCCTAGCCCTAAGCCTAGCCAGAACACTAACCCTAACCCTTCCCCGAAGCCTTCCCCTCACCCGTCCCCTAAACCTAACCCGTACGCTCACACTAACCCGCGCCCTCACACGTACCCTCCCCGTAAAACGTTGTCGTACCCTCACCTGGAACCTAAACCGTCCCCGTCCCCTAACCCTAACCCTAGCCCGAACCCTAACCCTAACCCTTCCCCGAAGCCTTCCCCTCACCGTCCCCTAATCCTAACACGTACGCTCACACTAATCCACGCCCACACACGTACGCTCCCCCTAAAGCGTTGTCGTACCCTCACCTGGACCCTAAACCGTCCCCGTCCCCTAACCCTAACCCTACCCCGAACCCTAACCCTAACCCTTCCCCGAAGCCTTCCCCTCAACCGTCCCCTAATCCTAACCCGTACGCTCACACTAACCCGTGCCCTCACACGTACACGCCCCCTAAACCGTTGTCGTACCCTCACCTGGACCCTAAACCGTCCCCGTTCCCCAACCCTAACCCTAGCCCGAACCCTAAACCTTACACTTTCCCGAAGCCTTCCCCTCACCCGTCCCCTAATCCTAACCCGTACGCTCACACTAACACGTGCCCTCACACATACGCTCACACTAAACCGTTGTCGTACCCTCACCTGGACCCTAAACCGTCCCCGTGCCGTAACCCTAAACGTAGCCCGAACCCTAACCCTAACTCTTCCCCGAAGCCTTCCCCTCACCCGTCCCCTAATCCTAACCCGTACGCTCACACAAACCCGCGCGCTCACACGTACACTCCCCCTAAACCATTGTCGTACCCTCACCTGCAGCGAAAACGGTCCCCGTCCCCTAACCCTAACCCTAGCCTGAACCCTAACCCTAACACTTCCCAGAAGCCTTCCCCTCCCCCGTCCCCTAATCCTAACCCGTACGCTCACACTAACCCGCGCCCTCACACGTACACTCCCCCTAAACCATTGTCGTACCCTCACCTGGAGCCAAAACGGTCCCCGTTCCCTAACCCTAACCCTAGCCCGAACCCTAACCCTAACCCTTCCCCGAAGCCTTCCCCTCACCCGTCCCCTAATCCTAACCCGTACACTCACACTAACCCGCGCCCTCACACGTACGCTCCCCCTAAACCGTTGTCGTACCCTCACCTGGACCCTAAACCGTCCCCGTCCCCTAACCCTAACCCTAGCCCGAACACTTCCACGAAGCCTTCCACTCACCCGTTCCCTAATCCTAACCCGTACGCTCACACTAACCCACAACCTCACACATTCGCTCCCCCTAAAGCGTTGTCGTACCCTCACCTGGACCCTAAACCGTCCCCGTCCCCTAACCCTAACCCTAGCCCGAACCCAAACCCTAACCCTTCCCCGAAGCCTTCCCCTCACCCGTCCCCTAATCCTAAACCGTACGCTCACACTAACCCGCGCCCTCACACGTACGCTCCCCCTAAAGCGTTGTTGTAGCCTCACCTGGACCCTAAACCGTCCCCGTCCTCTAACCCTAACCCTAGCCCGAACCCTAACCCTAACACTTCCCCGAAGCCTTCCCCTCACCCGTCCCCTAATCCTAACCCGTACGCTCACACTAATCCGTGCCCTCACATGTACGCTCCCACTAAACCGTTGTCGTAACCTCACCTGGACCCTAAACCATCCCTGTCTCCTAACCCTAACCCTAGCCTGAACCCTAACCCTAACCCTTCCCTGAAGTCTTGCCCTCACCCGTCCCCTAATCCTAACCCGTACCCTCACACTAACCCACGCCCTCACACGTACGCTCCCCCTATAGCGTTGTCGTACCCTCACCTGGACACTAAACCGTCCCCATCCCCTAACCCTAACCCTAGCCAGAACCCTAAACCTAACCCTTCCCCGAAGCCTTCCCTTCACCCGTCCCCTAGTCCTAACCCGTACGCTCACACTATCCAGTCCGCTCACACGTACGCTGCCCCTAAACTGTTGTCGTACCCACAGCTGGACCCTAAACTGTCCCCATCCCCTAACACTAACCCTAGCCCGAACCCTAAACCTAACCCTTCCCCGAAGCCTTCCCCTCACCCGTCCCCTAATCCTAACCCGTACGCTCACACTAACCCTCGCCCTCACACCTACGCTCCCCCTAAACCGTTGTCGTACCCTCACCTGGACCCTAAACCGTCCCCGTCCCCTAACCCTAACCATAGCCCGAACCCTAACCCTAACCCTTCCCCGAAGCCTTCCCCTCACCCGTCCCCTAATCCTAACCCGTACGCTCACACTAACCCGCACCCTCACACGTACGATCGCCCGAAACCGTTGTCGTACCCTAACCTGGACCCTAATTCGTCCCCGTCCCCTAACCCTAACCCTAGTCCGAACCCTAAGCCTAAAACTTCCCCGAAGCCTTACCCTCACCCGTCCCCTAATCCTAAGCCGTACGCTCACATTAACCCGCGCCCTCAAACGTGCGCTCTCCCTAAACCGTTGTCGTACCCTCACCTGGACCCTAATTCGTCCCCGTCCCCAAACCCTACCCCTACCCCGAACCCTAACCCTAACCCTTTCCCGAAGCCTTCCACTCACCCGTCCCCTTATCCTAACCCGTACGCTCACACTAACCCGCGCCCTCACACGTACGCTCCCCCTAAACCGTTGTCGAACCCTCATCTGGACCGTAAACCGTCCCCGTCCCTTAACCCTAACTCTTCCCCGAAGCCTTCCCCTCACCCGTCCTCTAATCCTAACCCGTACGCTAACGCTAAACTACACCCTCACATGTACGCTCCCCCTAAAGCGTTGTCGTACACACACCTGGACACTAAACCGTCCCCGTCTCCTAACTCTAACCCTACCGCGAACCCTAACCCTAACCCTTCCCCGAAGCCTGACTCTCATCCGTCGCCTAATCCTAACCTGTACGCTCTCGCTAAACCGCGCCCTCACCCGTACGCTCCCCCTAAAGCATTGTCGTACCCTCACCTGGACCCTAAACCGTCCCCATCCCCGTCCCCTAACCCTAGCCCGAACACTAACCCTAAGCCTTCCCCGAAGCCTTCCCCTCACCTGTCCCTTAATCCTAACCCATACGCTCACACTAACCCGCGCCCTCACACGTACCCTCCCCCTAAAGCATTGTCGTACCCTCACCTTGACCCTGAACAGTCCCTATCCCCTAACCCTAACCCTAGCCTGAATCCTAACCCTAACACTTCCCCGAAGCCTTCCCCTCACCCATCCCCTAATCCTAACCCGTACGCTCACACTAACCCCCGCCCTCACACGTAAGCTCCCCCTAAACCGTTGTCGTACCCTCACCTGGACCCTAAACCGTCCCCGTCCCCTAATCCTAACCCTAGCCCGAACCCTAACCCTAACCCTTCCCCGAAGCCTTCCCCTCACCCGTCCCTTAATCCTAACCCGTACGCTCACACTATCCAGTCCGCTCACATGGACGCTGCCCCTAAACCGTTGTCGTACCCACACCTGGACCCTAAACCGTCCCCATCCCCTAACCCTAACCCTAGCCCGAACCCTAACCCTAACCCGTCCCTGAAGCCTTCCCCTCACCCATCCCCTAATCCTAACCCATACGCTCACACTAACCCGTGCCCTCACACGTACGCTCCACCTAAACCGTTTTCGTTCCCTCACCTTGACCCTAAACCGTCCCCATCCCCTAACCCTAACCCTAGCCCGAACCCTAACCCTAACCCTTCCCCGAAGCCTTCCCCTCACCCGTCCCCTAATCCTAACCCGTACGCTCACACTAACCCGCGCCCTCACACTTACTCTCCCCCTATACCGTTGTCGTACACTCACCTGGACCCTAAACCGTCCCCGGCCCCTAACCCTAACCCTAGCCCGAACCCTAACACTAAACCTTCCCCAAAGCCTTCCCCTCACCCGTCCCCTAATCCTAACCCGTACGCTCACACTAACCCACGCCCTCACACGTACCCTCCCCCTAAACCGTTGTCGTACCCTCACCTGGACCCTAAACCGTCCCCGTCCCCTAACCCTAACCCTAGCCCGAACCCTAACCCTAACCCTTCCCCGAAGCCTTCCCCTCACCCGTCCCCTAATCCTAGCCCGTACGCTCACACTAACCCACGCCCTAACACGTACGCTCCCCATAAACCGTTGTCGTACCCTCACCTGGACCCTAAACTGTCCCCGTCCCCTAACCCTAACCCTAGCTCGGACCCTAACCCTAACTCTTCCTCGAAGCCTTCCCCTCACTCTCACCTAATCCTAACCCGTACGCTCACACTAAACATCCCGATCACACGTACGCTGCCCCTAAACCGTTGTGGTACCCTCACCTGGACCCTAAACTGTCCCCATGCCCTAACCCTAACCCTACCCAAACACTAACCCTAACCCGTCCCCGAAGCCTTCCCCTCACCCATCCCCTAATCCTAACCCGTATGCTGACACTAACCCGTGCCCTCACACGTACGCTCCCCCTAAACCGTGGTCGTACCCTCACCTGGACCCTAAACCGTCCCCGTACCCTAACCCTAACCCTAGCCCGAGCCCTAACCCTAACCCTTCCCCGAAGCCTTCCCCTCAATCGTCCCCTAATCCTAAACCGTACGCTGACACTAACCCACGCACTCACATGTACGCTCCCCTTCAACCGTTGTCGTACCCTCACCTGGACCCTAAACCGTCTCCGTCCCCTAACCCTAACCCTAGCCAGAACCCTAACCCTAACCCTTCCCCGAAGCCTTCCCCTCACCCATCCCCTAATCCTAACCCGTACGCTCACACTAACCCGCGCCCTCACACGAACGGTCCCCCTAAACCGTTGTCGTACCCTCATCTGGACCCTAAACCGTCCCCCTCCCCTAACCCTAACCCTAGCCCGAACCCTAAACCTAACCCTTCCCCGAAGCCTTCCCCTCACCTGTCCCCTAATCCTAACCCGTACGCTCACATAACCCACGCCCTCACACGTATGCTCCCCCTAAACCGTTGTCGTACCCTCACGTGGACACTAAACCGTCCCCGTCTCCTAACCTTAACTCTAGCCCTAATCCTAACCCTAACTCTTCCCTGAATTCTTCCCCTCACCCGTCCACTAATCCTACCCCGTACGCTCACACTATCCCGCGTCCTCACACGTACGCTCCCTCTAAACCGTTGTCGTACCCTCACCTGGACCCTAAACCTTCCCCGTAACCTAACCCTAACCCTAGCCCGAACCATAACCCTAACGCTTCCCCGAAGCCTTCCCCTCACCCGTCCCCTAATCCTAACCCGTACGCTCACACTAAACCACGTCTTCACACGTACACTCCCCCTTAAACCGTTGTCGTACCCTCACCTGGACCCTAAATCGTCCCCGTCCCCTAATTCTAACCCTAGCCCGAACCCTCACCCTAACCCTTCCCCGAAGCCTTCCCCTCACCCGTCCCCTAATCCGAACCCGTACGCTCACACTAACGCGTGCCCTCACACGTACGCTCCCCCTAAACCGTTGTCGTACCCTTAATTGGACCCTAAACCGTCCCCATCCCCTAACCCTAACCCTAGCCCGAACCCTAACCCTAACCCTTCCCAGAAACCTTCCCCTCACCCATACCCGAATCCTACCCGTACACTCACACTAACCCGCGCGCTCACACTTACGCTCCCCCTAAACCGTTGTCGTACCCTCACCTGGACCCTAAACCGTCCCCATCCCCTAACCCTAACCCTAGCTCAAACCTTAACCTTACCCCTTCCCCGAAGCCTACCCCTCACCCTTCCCCTAATCCTAATCCGTACGCTCACACTAACCCGTGCCCTCACACGTACGCTCCCCCTAAACCGTTATCGTACGCTCACCTGGACCCTAAACCGTCCCCGTCCCCTAACCCTAACCCTAGCCCGAAGCCTAACCCTAACCCTTCCCCGAAGCCTTCCCCTCACCCGTCCCCTAATCCTAACCCGTACGCTCACACTAACCCGCGCCCTCACACGTACGCTCCCCATAAAGCGTTGTCATACCCTCACCTCGACCCTAAACCGTCCCCATCCCCTAACACTAACCCTAGCCCGAACCCTAACCGTAACCCTTCCCCGATGCCTTCCCCTCACCCGTCCCCTAATCCTAACCCGTACGCTCACACTAACCTGCGCCCTAAAACGTACGCTCCCCCTAAACCGTTGTCTTACACTCACCTGAACCCTAAACCGTCCCCATCCCCTAACCCTAACCCTATCCCGAACCCTAACAATAACCCTTCCCCGAAGCCTTCCCCTCACCCGTCCCCTAATCCTAACCCGTACGCTCACACTAACCCGCAACCTCACACGTACGCTCCCCCTAAACCGTTGTCGTACCCTCACCTGGAACCTAAACCTTCCCCTTCCCTAACCCTAACCCTAACCCCAACCCTAACCGTAACCCTTCACCGAAGCCTTCCCCTCACCCGTCCCCTAATCCTAACCTGTACGCTCACACTAACCTGCGCCCTCAAACGTACGCTCCCCCTAAACCGTTGTCGTACCCTCACCTGGACCCTAAACCGTCCCCGTCCCCTAACCCTAACCCTAGCCCGAACCCTAAACCTAACCCTTCCCTTAAGCCTTCCCCTCACCCGTCCCCTAATCATAACCCGTACGCTCACACTAACCCGCGCTCTCAAACGTACCCTCCCCCTAAAGCGTTGCCGTACCCTCACCTGGAAACTAAACCGTCCCCGTCCCCTAACCCTAGGCCGAACCCTAACCCTAACACTTCCCCGAAGCCTTCCCCTCACCCGTCCCCTAATCCTAACCCGTACGCTCACACTAACCCGCGCCATCACACGTACGCACCCCCTAAACCGTTGTCGTACCCTCACCTGGACCCTAAACCATCCCCATCCCCTAATCCTAACCCTAGCCCGAACCCTAACCCTAACCCTTCCCCGAAGCCTTCCCCTCACCCGTCCCCTAAGCCTAAACCGTACGCTCACACTAACCCGCGCCCTCACACTTACGCTCCCCCTAAACCGTTGTCGTACCCTCACCTGGACCCTAAACCGTCCCCGTCCCCTAAGCTTAACCCTATCCCGAACCCTAACCCTAACCCTTCCCCAAAGCCTTCCCCGCACCCGTCCCCTATCCTAACCTGTACGCTCACACTAACCCGCAACCTCACACGTACGCTCTCCCTAAACCGTTGTCATACCCTCACCAGGAACCTAAACCTTCCCCTTCCCTAACCCTAACCCTAGCCCCAACCCTAACCCTAACACTTCCCCGAATCCTTCCCCTCACCCGTCCCCTAATCCTAACCCGTACGCTCACACTAACCTGCGCCCTCAAACGTACGCTCCCCCTAAACCGTTGTCGTACCCTCACCTGGACCCTAAACCGTCCCCGTCCCCTAACCCCAACCCTAGCCCGAACCCTAAACCTAAACCTTCCCCGAAGGCTTCCCCTCACCCGTCCCCTAATCGTAACCCGTACGCTCACACTAAACCGTGCCCTCACACGTACGCTCCCCCTAAACCGTTGTCGTACCCTCACCTGGACCCTAAACCGTCCCCGTCCCCTAACCCTAACCCTAGCTCGAACCCTAACCCTAAACCTTCCCTGAAGCCTTCCCCTCACCCGTCCCCTAATCCTAACCCGTACGCTCACACTAAACCGCGCTCTCACACGTACCCTCCCCCTAAAGCGTTGTCATACCCTCACCTGGACCCTAAACCGTCCCCGTCCCCTAACCCTAACCCTAGCCCGAACCCTAACCGTAACCCTTCCCCGAAGCCTTCCCCTCACCTGTCCCCTAATCATAACCCGTACGCTCACACTAACCCACGCCCTCACACGTACGCACCCCCTAAAGCGTTGTCGTACCCTCACTGGACCCTAAACCGTCCCTATCCCCTAACCCTAACCCTAGCCCGAACCCTAACCCTAACACTTTCCCGAAGCCTTCCCGTCACCCGTCCCCTAATCCTAACCGGTACGCTCACACTAACCCGCGCCCTCACACGTACGCTCCCCCTAAACCGTTGCCGTACACTCACCTGGACGCTAAACCGTCCCTGTCCCCTAATCCTAACCCTAGCCCGAAACCTAACCCTAAACCTTCCCCGAAGCCTTCCCCACACCCGTCCCCTAATCCTAACCTGTACGCTCACACTAACCCGCTCCATTACACGTACGCACCCCCTAAACCGTTGTCGTACCCTCACCTAGACCCTAAACCTTCTCCATCCCCTAACCCTAACCCTAGCCCGAGCCCTAACCCTAACCCTTCCCCGAAGCCTTCCCCTCACACGTCCCATAAGCCTAACCCGTACGCTCACACTAACCCGCGCGCTCACACATACGCTCCCCCTAAACCGTTGTCGTACCCTCACCAGGAACCTAAACCGTCTCCGTCCCCTAACCCTAAACTTAGCCCGAAGCCTAAACCTAACACTTCCCCGAAGGCTTCCCCTCACCCGTCCCCTAATCCTATCCCGTACGCTCACACTAACCCATGCCCTCACACGTACGCTCCCCATAAACCGTTGTCGTACCCCCACCTGGACCCTAAACCGTCCCCGTCCCCTAAACCTAACCCTAGCCCGAACCCTAACCCTAACCCTTCCCCGAAGCCTTCCCCTCACCCGTCCCCTAATCCTAACCCGTACGCTCACACTAACCCGCGCCCTCACATGTATGCTCCCCCTAAACCGTTGTCATACACTCACCTGGACCCTAAACCGTCCTCGTCCCTTAACCCTAACCCTACCCCGAACCCTAACCCTAACCCTTCCCCGAAGCCTACCCCTCACCCGTCCCCTAATCCTAATCCGTACGCTCACACTAACCCGTTCCCTCACACATACGCTCCCCCTAAACCGTTGTCGTACCCTCACCTGGACCCTAAACCGTCCCCATCCCCTAACCCTAACCCTAGCCCGAACCCTAACCCTATCCCTTCCGCGAAGCCTTCCCCTCACCCGTCCCCTAATCCTAACCCGTACACTCACACTTACCCGCGCCCTCACACGTACGCTCCCCCTAAACCGTTGTCGTACCCTCACCTGGACCCTAAACCGTCCCCATCTCCTAACCCTAACCCTAGCCCGAACCCTAACCCTAACCCTTCCCCGAAGCCTTCCCTTCACACGTCCCCTAATCCTAATCCGTACGCTCACAATATCCCGCGCCCTCACACTTACGCTCCCACTAAACCGTTATCGTACCCTCACCAGGAACCTAAACCGTCTCCATCCCCTAACCCTAAACCTAGCCCGAATCCTAAACCTAACACTTCCCCGAAGCCTTCCCCTCACCCGTCCCCTAATCCTATCCCGTACGCTCACACTAACCCGTGCCCTCACACGTACGCTCCCCCTTAACCGTTGTCGTACCCTCACCTGGTCCCTAAACCGTCCCCATCCCCAAACCCTAACCCTAGCCCGAACCCTAACCCTAAACCTTCCCCGAAGCTTTCCCCTCACCCGTCCCCTAATCCTAACCCGTACGCTCACACTAACCCGCGCCCTCACACGTACGCTCCCCGTAAACCATTGTCGTACACTCAGCTGGACCCTAAACCGTCCCCGTCCCCTAACCCTAACCCTAGCCCGAACCCTAACCCTAACCCGTCCCCGAAGCCTTCCCCTCACCCATCCCCTAATCCTAACCCGTACGCTCACACTAACCCGTGCCCTCACATGTACGCTCCACCAAAACCGTTTTCGTACCCTCACCTTGGCCCTAAACCGTCCCCATCTCCTAACCCTATCCCTAGCCCGAACCCTTACCCTAACCCTTCCCCGAAGCCTTCCCTTCACACGTCCCCTAATCCTAACCCGTACGCTCACAATATCCCGCGCCCTCACACTTACGCTCCCAAAAAACCGTTATCGTACCCTCACTAGGAACCTAAACCGTCTCCGTCCCCTAACCCTAAACCTAGCCAAAATCCTAAACCTAACACTGCCCCGAAGCCTTCCCCTCACCCGTCCCCTAATCCTATCCCGTACGCTCACACTAACCCGTGCCCTCACACGTACGCTCCCCCTTAACCGTTGTCGTACCCTCACCTGGTCCCTAAACCGTCCCCGTCCCCTAAGCCTAACCCTAGCCCGAAGCCTAAACCAAAACCTTCCCCGAAGCCTTCCCCTCACCCGTCCCCTAATCCTAACCCGTACACTCACACAAACACGCGCCCTCACACGTATGCTCCCCCTAAACCGTTGTCGTACCCTCACCTGGACCCTAAACCGTTCTCGTCCCTTAACCCTAACCCTAGCCCGAACCCTAACCCTAAACCTTCCCCGAAGCCTTCCCCTCACCCGTCCCCAAATCCTAACCCGTACGCTCACACTAACCCGCGCCCTCACACGTAGGATCCCCCTAAACCGTTGTCGTATCCTCACCTGGACCCTAAACCGTCCCCGTCCCCTAACCATAACCCTAGCCCGAACCCTAACCCTAACGCTTACCCGAAGCCTTCCCCTCACCCGTCCCCTAATCCTAACCCGTACGCTCACACTAACCCGCGCCCTCACACGTACGCTACCCCTAAACCGTTGTCATACCCTCACCTGGACCCTAAACTGTCCCCGTCCCCTAACCCTAACCCTAACCCGAACCCTAGTCCTAACCCTTCCCCGAAGACATCCCCTCACCCGTCGCCTAATGCTAACCCGTACGCTCACACTAACCAGCGCCCTCACACGTACGCTCCCCCTAAACCATTGTCGTGCCCTCACCTGGACCCTAAACCGTCCCCATCCCCTAAACCTAACCCTAGCCCGAACCCTAACCCTAACCCTTCCCCGAAGCCTTCCCCTCACCCGTCCCGTAATCCTAACCCATACGCTCACACTATCCAGCCCGCTCACGCGTACGCTGCCCCTAAACCGTTGTCTTACACACACCTGGACCCTAAACCGTCCCCATCCGCTAACCCTAACCCTAGCCCGAACCCTAAACCTAACCCTTCCCCGAAGCCGTCCCCTCACCCGTCCCCTAATCCTAACCCGTACGCTCACACTAAACAGCCCGCTCACACGTACGCTCGCCCTCAACCGTTGTCGTACCCTCACCTGGACCCTAAACCGTCTCCGTCCCCTAATCCTAACCCTAGCCAGAACCCTAAACGTAACCCTTCCCCGAAGCCTTCCCCTCACCCGTCCCCTAATCCTAACCCGTACGCTCACACTAACCCACGCCCTCACACGTACGCACCCCCTAAAGCGTTGTCGTACCCTCACCTGGACCCTAAACCGTCCCCGTCCCCTAACCCTAACCATATCCCGAACCCTAACCCTAACACTTCCCCGAAGCCTTCCCCTCACCCGTCCCCTAATCCTAACCCGTACGCTCACACTAACCTGCGCCCTAAAACGTACGCTCCCCCTAAACCATTGTCGTACCCTCACCTGGACCCTAAACCGTCACCGTCCCCTAACCCTAACCCTATACCGAACCCTAACCCTAACCATTCCCCGAAGCCTTCCCCTCACCCGTCCCCTAATCCTAACCCGTACGCTCACACTAACCCGCAACCTCACACGTACGCTCCCCCTAAACCGTTGTCGTACCCTCACCTGGAACCTAAACCTTCCCCTTCCCTAATCCTAACCCTAGCCCCAACCCTAACCCTAACCCTTCCCCGAAGCCTTCCCCTCACCCGTCCCCTAATCCTAACCCGTACGCTCACACTAAGCTGCGCCCTCAAAGGTACGCTCCCCCTAAACCGTTGTCGTACCCTCACCTGGACCCTAAACCGTCCCCGTCCCCTAACCCTAACCCTAGCCCGAACCCTAAACCTAAACCTTCCCCGAAGCCTTCCCCTCACCCGTCCCCTAATCCTAAACCGTACGCTCACACTAACGCGCGCCCTCACACGTACGCTCCCCCTAAACCGTTGTCGTACCCTCACCTGGACCCTAAATCGTCCCCGTCCCTTAACCCTAACCCTAGCCCGAACCCTAACCCTAACCCTTCCCCGAATCCTTCCCCTCACCCATCCCCTAATCCTAACCCGTACGCTCACATAACCCACGCCCTCACACGTATGCTCCCCCTAAACCGTTGTCTTACCCTCACGTGGACACTAAACCGTCCCCGTCCCCTAACCTTAACTCTAGCCCGAATCCTAACCCTAACCCTTCCCCGAAACCTTCCCCTCACCCGTCCCCTAATCCTAACCCGCACGCTCACACTAACCCGCGCCCTCACACGTACGCTCCCCCTAAAGCGTTGTCGTACCCTCACTTGGACCCTAAACCGTCCCCGTCCCCTAACACTAACCCTAGCCCTAACCCTAACCCTAACGCTTCCCCGAAGCCTTCCCCTCACCCGTCCCCTAATCCTAACCCGTACGCTCACACTAACCCACGTCTTCACACGTACACTCCCCCTAAAACCGTTGTCGTACCCTCACCTGGACCCTAAATCGTCCCCGTCCCCTAATCCGAACCCTAGCCCGAACCCTCACCCTAACACTTCCCCGAAGACTTCCCCTCACCCGTCCCCTAATCCGAACCCGTACGCTCACACTAAACCAGGCCCTCACACGTACGCTCCCCCTAAACTGTTGTCGTACCCTTACCTGGACCCTAAACCGTCCCCATCCCCTAACCCTAACCCTAACCCGAACCATAACCCTAACCCTTCCCAGAAGCCTTCCCCTCACCCATCCCCTAATCCTAACCCGTACGCTCACACTATCCAGCCCGCTCACACGTACGCTGCCCCTAAAGCGTTGTCGTACCCACACCTGGACCCTAAACCGTCCCCATCCCCTAACCCTAACCCTAGCCCGAACCCTAACCCTAACTCTTCCCCGAAGCCCTCCCCTCACCCGTCCCCTAATCCTAACCCGTACGCTCACACTAACCCACGTCTTCACACGTACGCTCCCACTAAACCGTTGTCGTACCCTCACCTGGACCCTAAACCGTCCCCGTCACCTAACCCAAACCCTAGCCCGAACCCTAACCCTAACCCTTCCCCAAAGCCTTCCCCTCACCCGTCCCCTAATCCTAACCCGTACGCTCACACTAACGCGCGCCCTCACACGTACGCTCCCCCTAAACAATTGTCGGGCCCTCACCTGGACCCTAAACCGTCCCCATCCCCTAACCCTAACCCTAGCCCGAACCTTAACCCTAACCATTCCACGAAGCCTTCCCCTCACCCGTCCCGTAATCATAAACCGTACGCTCACACTAACCCACGTCTTCACACGTACGCTCACCCTAAACCGTTGTCGTACCCTCACCTGAACCCGAAACCCTCCGCATCCCCGAACCTTAACCCTAGTCCGATTCCTAATCCTAACCCTTTCCCGAAGCCTTCCCCACACCCGTCCCCTAATTCTAACCCGTACGCTCACACTAAAACGCGCCCTCACACTTACGCTCCCCCTAAACCGTTGTCGTACACTCACCTGGACCCTAAACCGTCCCCGTCCCCTAACCCTAACCCTAGCCCGAACCGTAACCCTAAACCTTCCCCGAAGCCTTCCCCTCACCCGTCCCCTAATCCTAACCCGTACGCTCACACTAACCCGCGCCCTCACACGTACGCTCCCCCTAAACCGTTGTCGTACCCTCACCTGGACCCTAAACCATCCCCGTCCACTAACGCTAACCCTAGCCCGAACCCTAACCCTAACCCTTCCCCGAAGCCTTCCCCTCACCCGTCCCCTAATCCTAACCCGTACGCTCACACTAACCCACGCCCTAACACGTACGCTCCCCCTAAACCGTTGTCGTACCCTCACCTGGACCCTAAACTGTCCCCGTCCCCTAACCCTAACCCTAGCCCGAACCCTAACCCTAACCCTTCCCCGAAGCCTTCCCCTCAACCGTCCCCTAATCCTAACCCGTACGCTCAAACTAAACAGCCCGCTCACACGTACGCTGCCCCTAAACCGTTGTGGTACACTCACCTGGACCCTAAACCGTCCCCATTCCCTAACCCTAACCCTACCCAAACCCTAACCCTAACCCGTTCCCGAAGCCTTCCCCTCCACCATCCCCAAATCCTAACCCGTATGCTCACACTAAACCGTGCCCTCACACGTATGCTCCCCCTAAACCGTGGTCGTACCCTCACCTGGACCCTAAACCGTCCCCGTCACCTAACCTTAACTCTAGCCCGAATCCTAACCCTAACCCTTCCCCGAATCCTTCCCCACACCCGTCCAATAATCCTAACCCGTACACTGACACTAACCCGCGCCCTCACAAGTACGCTCCCCCTAAACCGTTGTCGTACCCTCACCTGGACCCTAAACCTTCCCCGTCCCCTAACCCTAACCCTAGCCCTAACCATAACCCTAACGCTTCCCCGAAGCCTTCCCCTCACCCGTCCCCTAATCCTAACCCGTACGCTCACATAACCCACGCCCTCACACTTACGTTCCCCCTAAACCGTTGTCGTACACTCACCTGGACCCTAAACCGTCCCCGTCCCCTAACTCTAACCCTAGCCCGAAACATAACCCTAAACGTTCCCCGAAGCCTTCCCCTCACCCGTCCCCTAATCCTAACCCGTACGCTCACACTAACCCGCGCCCTCACACGTACGCTCCCCCTAAACCGTTGTCGTACCCTCAGCTGGACCCTAAACCGTCCCCGTCCCCTAACCCTAACCCTAGCCCGAACCCTAACCCTAACCATTCCACGAAGCCTTCCCCTCACCCGTCCCCTAATCCTAACCCGTACGCTCACACTAACCCGCGCACTAACACGTACGCTCCCCCTAAACAGTTGTCGTACCCTCACCTGGACCCTAAACGTTCCCCGTCCCCTAACCCTAACCCTAGCCCGAACCCTAACCCTAAACCTTCCCCGAAGCCTTCCCCTCACCCGTCCCCTAATCCTAACCCGTACGCTCAAACTAAACAGCCCGCTCACACGTACGCTGCCCCTAAACCGTTGTGGTACCCTCACCTGGACCCTAAACAGTCCCCATCCCCTTACCCTAACCCTACCCAAACCCTAACCCTAACCCGTCCCCGAAGCCTTCCCCTCACCGATCCCCTAATCCTAACCCGTACGCTCACACTAACCCTCGCCCTCACACGTACACTCCCCCTCAACCGTTGTCGTACCCTCAGCTGGACCCTAAACCGTCTCCGTCCCCTAACCCTAACCCTAACCAGAACCCTAACCCTAACACTTCCCCGAAGCCTTCCCCTCACCCATCCCCTAATCCTAACCCGTACGCTCACACTAACCCTCGCCCTCACACGTACACTCCCCCTAAACCATTGTCGTACCCTCACCTGGACCCTAAACCGTCCACATCCCCTAACCCTAACCCTAGCTCAAACCCTAACCCTACCCCTTCCCCGAAGTCTTCCCCTCACACATCCCCTAATCCTAACCCGTACGCTCACACTAATCAGCCCGCTCACACGTACGCCGCCCCTAAACCGTTGTCGTACCCTCACCTGGACCCTAAACCGTCCCCATCCCCTCACCCTAACCCTACCCAAACCCTAACCCTAACCCGTCCCCGAAGCCTTCCCCTCACCCATCCCCTAATCCTAACCCGTACGCTCACACTTACCCATGCCCTCACACGTACGCTCCCCCTAAAGCGTTGTCGTACCCTCACCTGGACACTAAAACGTCCCCGTCCCCTAACCCTTACCCTTCCCCGAAGCCTTCCCCTCACCCGGCCCGTAATTCTAACCCGTATGCTCAGACTAATCCGCGCCCTCACACGTACGCTCCCCCTAAACCGTTGTCGTACCCACACCTGGACCCTAAACCGTCCCCATCCCCTAACCCTAACCCTAGCCCGAACCTTAACCCTAACCCTTCACCGAAGCCTTCCCCTCGACCGTCCCCTAATCCTAACCCGTAGGCTCACACTATCCAGCCCGCTCACACGTACGCTGCCCCTAATCCGTTGTCATACCCACACCTGGACCCTAAACCGTCCCCATCCCCTAACCCTAACCCTAGCCCGAACCCTAACCCAAACCCGTCCCCGAAGCCTTCCCCTCACCCATCCACTAATCCTAACCCGTATGCTCACACTAACCCGTGCACTCACACGTACGCTCCCCCTAAACCGTGGTCGTACCCTCACCTGGACCCTAAACCGTCCCCGTCACCTAACCCTAACCCTAGCCCGAACCCTAACCCTAACCCTTCCCCGAAGCCTTCCCCTCAACCGTCCCTTAATCCTAACCCGTATGCTGACACTAACCCACACGCTCAAACGTACGCTCCCCCTCAACCGTTGTCGTACCCTCACCTGGACCCTAAACCGTCTCCGTCCCCTAATCCTAACCCTAGCCAGAACCCTAACCCTAACCCTTCCCTGAAGCCTTCCCCTCACCCATCCCCTAATCCTAACCCGTACGCTCACACTAAACCGCGCCCTCACACGAACGGTCCCCCTAAACCGTTGTCGTACCCTCATCTGGACCCTAAACCGTCCCCCTCCCCTAACCCTAACCCTAGCCCGAACCCTAACCCTAACCCTTCCCCGAAGCCTTCCCCTCACCCGTCACCTAATCCTAACCCGTACGCTCACATAACCCACGCCCTCACACGTATGCTCCCCCTAAACCGTTGTCGTACCCTCACGTGGACTCTAAACCGTCCCCGTCCCCTAAACTTAACTCTAGCCCGAATCCTAACCCTAAACCTTCCCCGAATCCTTCCCCTCACCCATCACCTAATCCTAACCCGCATGCTCACACTAACCCGCGCCCTCACATGTACGCTCCCCCTAAAGCGTTGTCGTACGCTCACCTGGACCCTAAACCGTCCCTATCCCCTAACCCTAACCCTAGCCTGAACCCTAACCCTAACCCGTCCCCGAAGCCTTCCCCTCACCCATCCCCTAATCCTAACCCGTACGCTCACACTAACCCGTGCCCTCACACGTACGCTCCACCTAAACCGTTTTCGTACCCTCACCTTGACCCTAAACCGTCCGCATCCCCTAACCCTAACCCTAGCCCGAACCCTAACCCTAACCCTTCCCTGAAGCCTTCCCCTCACCCATCCCCTAATCCTAACCCGTACGCTCACACTAACCCACGCCCTCACACGTACGCACCCCCTAAAGCGTTGTCGTACCCTCACCTGGACCCTAAACTGTCCCCGTCCCCAAACCCTAACCCTAGCCCGAACCCTAACACTAACACTTTCCTGAAGCCTTCCCCTCACCCGTCCCATAATCCTAACCCGTACGCTCACACTAACCCGCGCCCTCACACGTACGCTCCCCCTAAACCGTTGCCGTACCCTCAGCTGGACGCTAAACCGTCCCCGTCCCCTAATCCTAACCCTAGCCCGAACCCTAACCCTAACCCTTCCCCGAAGCCTTCCCCTCACCCGTCCCCTAATCCTAACCCGTACGCTCACACTAACCCGCGCCCTCACACGTACGATCCCCCTAAACAGTCGTCGTACCCTCACCTGGACCCTAAACCGTCCCCGTCCCCTAACCCTAACCCTAGCCCGAACCCTAACCCTAACACTTCCTCGAAGCCTTCCCCTCACTCGTCCCCTAATCCTAACCCGTACGCTCACACTAAACAGCCCGCTCACACGTACGCTGCCCCTAAACCGTTGCGGTACCCTCACCTGGACCCTAAACCGTCCCCATCCCCTAACCCTAACCCTACCCAAACCCTAACCCTAACCCATCCCCGAAGCCTTCCCCTCACCCATCCCCTAATCCTAATCCGTATGCTCACACTAACCCGTGCCCTCACACGTACGCTCCCCCTAAACCGTGGTCGTACCCTCACCTGGACCCTAAACCGTCCCCGTCTCCTAATCCGAACCCTAGCCCGAACCCTCACCCTAACCCTTCCCCGAATCCTTCCCCTCACCCGTCCCCTAATCCGAACCCGTACACTCACACTAACCCGCGCCCTCACACGTACGCTCCCCCTAAACCGTTGTCGTACCCTTATCTGGACCCTAAACCGTCCCCATCCCCTAACCCTAACCCTAGCCGAAACCATAACCCTAACCCTCCCCAGAAGCCTTCCCCTCACCCATCCCCAAATCCTAACCCGTACGCTCACACTATCCAGCCCGCTCACAAGTACGCTGCCCCTAAAGCGTTGTCGTACCCACACCTGGACCCTAAACCGTCCCCATCCCCTAACCCTAACCCTACCCCGAACCCTAACCCTAACCCTTCCACGAAACCTTCCCCTCACCCGTCCCCTAATCCTAACCCGTACGCTCACACTAACCAGCGCCCTGACACTTACGCTCCCCCTAAACCGTTGTCGTACACTCACCTGGACCCTAAACTGTCCCCGTCCCCTAACACTAAACCTCCCCGAACCCTAACCCTAAACTTTCCCCGTAGCCTTCCCCTCACCTCTCCCCTAATTCTAAACCGTACGCTCACAATAACCCACGCCCTCACACGTATGCTCCCCCTAAACCGTTGTCGTACCCTCACCTGGACCCTAAACCGTCCCCGTCCCCTAACC
>NW_028138672.1:0-71000 GCF_964270905.1 Leucopleurus acutus | reverse complement strand
CCCTAACCCGTCCCCTAATCCTAAGCCGTACGCTAACATTAACCCCTGCCCTCACATGTACGCTCACCCTAAACCGTTGGCGTATGCTATCCTGTCCCCTAAACCGTCCCCATCCCCTAACCCTAACCCTAACCCTTACCCGAAGCCTTATCCTAACCCGTCACCTAATCCTAACCCGTACGCTAACACTAACCCATACCCTCACACGTACGCTCACCCTAAACCATTGTCGTACCCTAACCTGTCCCCTAAACCGTCCCCATCCACTAACCCTAACCTTAACCCTAACGCTTACCCGAACCCTTACCCTAACCCGTCCCCTAAACCTAACCCGTACTCTAACACCAACCAGTGCCCTAACAAGTATGCTCACCCTAAAACGTTGTCGTACCCTAACCTGTCCTCTAAACCGTCCCCGTCCCCTAACCCTAACCCTAAACCTAACCCTTACCTGAAGCCTTACCCTAACCCGTCCCCTAATCCTAACCCGAACGCTAACACTATCCCGTGTCCTCATGCGTACGCTCACCCTAAACCGTTGTCGTTACCTAACCGGTCCCCTAAACCGTCCCCGTCCCCTAACCCTAACCCTAATCCTAACCCTAACTCTAACCCTAATCCTAACCCATACGCTAACACTAACTTGTGCCATAACACGTACGCTCACCCTAAACCGTTTTCATACCCTAACCTGAACCCTAAACCGTCCGCGTCCCCTAACCCTAACCTTAACACTAACCCTAACCCTTACCCAAACCCTTACCCTAACCCGTTCCCTAATCCTAACCCATACACTAACACTAACCCGTGCCCTCACACGTACGCTCACCCTAAACCGTTGTCGTACCCTACCCTGTCCCCTAAACCATCCCTGATCCCTAACCCTAACCCTAATCCTAAACCTTACCCAAAGCCTTACCCTAACCCGTCCCCTAATCCTAATCCGTACGCTAACACTAACCCATGCTCTTACACATACGCTCACCCTAAACCATTGTCATACCCTAACCTGTCCCCTAAACTGTCCCCGTCCCCTAACCCTAACCCTAACTCTAACCCTAACCCTAACCCTTACCCGAAGCCTTACACTAACCCGTCCCCTAATCCTAAACCATACGCTAACACTAACTTGTGCCCTCACATGTACGCTCACCCTAAACCGTTATCATACCCTAACCTGACCCCTAAAGCGTCCCCGTCCCCCAACCCTAACCCTAACCCTAAACCCTCCCCATCCCCTAACCCTAACCCTAACCCTAACCCTAACCCTAACCCTAACCCTTACCCGAAGCCTTATCCTAACCCGTCACCTAATCCTAACCCATACGCTAACACTAACCCGTGCCCTCACACGTATGCTCACCCTAAACCGTTGTCGTACCCTAACCTGTCCCATAAACCATCCCCGTCCCCTAACCCTAACCCTAACCCTTACCCAAAGACGTAACCTAACACGTCCACTAATCCTAACCCTTACGCTAACACTAAACGGTGCCCTCATGCGTGCGCTCACCCTAAACCATTGTCATACCCTAACCTGTCTCCTAAACCATCCCCGTCCCCTAACCCTAACACTTACCCTAAGTCTTACCCTAAACCGTCCCCTATTGCTAACCCGTACGCTAACACTAATCCGTGCCCTCACACGTACACTCACCCTAAACCGTTGGCGTACACTAACCTGTCCCCTTAACCATCCCCGTCCCCTAACCCTCACCATAACCCTCACCATAACCCTAACCCTAACCCATACCCAAAGCCTTACTCTATCCCGTCCCCTAATCCTAACCCGTACGCTAACACTAACCCATGCCATCAGATGTACGCTCACCCTAAACCGTTGTCGTACCCTAACCTGTCCCCTAAACCGTCCCCGTCCCCTAACCCTAACCCTGAACCTAACGCTAACACTTACCCGAAGCCTTACCCTAACCCGTCCCCTTATCCTAACCCGTACGCTAAGACTAACCCGTTCCCTCACACCTACGCCTACCCTAAACCATTGTCGTACCCACACCTGTTCCCTAAACAGTCCCCGTCCCCTAATACTAACACTAACCCTAACCCGAAGCCTTACCCTAACCCGTCGCCTAATCCTAACCCGTAGGCTATCACTAACCCCTGCCTTCACATGTACGCTCACCCTAAACGGTTGTCGTACCCTAACCTGTACCCTAAACCGTCCCCGTCCCCTAACCCTAACCCTAACCCTTACCCAAAGCCTTACCCTAACCCGTCCCCTAATCCTAACCCGTAAGCTAACACTAACCCGTGCCCTCAAACGTACCCTCACCCTAAACCGTTGTCGTACGCTAACCTGTCCCCTAAACCGTCCCCGTCCCCTAACACTAACCCTAATCCTATCCCTAACTCGTCCCCTAATCCTAACCCATATGTTAACACCAACTCGTGCCCTCACACGTATACTCACCCTAAACCGTTTTCATACCCTAACCTGTACCCTAAACCATCCCCGACCCCTAACCCTAACCCTAACCTTAACCCTTACCTGAAGCCTTACCCTAAACCATCCCCTAATCCTAATCCATACGCTAACACGAACCTGTGCCCTCACACGTACGCTCACCCTAAAAGGTTGTCGTACCGTAACCTGTCCCCTAAACCGTCCCCGTCCCCTAACCCTAAACCTAACCCTAACCCTTACCCGAATCCTTACCCTAAACCATCCACAAATCCTAACCCGTATGCTAACACTAACCCGTGCCCTTACACGTACGCTCACCCTAAACCGTTGACTTACCCTAACCTGTCCCCTAAACCATCCCCGTCCCCTAACCCTAACACTAACCCTATCCCGTCCGCTAATGCTAATCCATATGCTAACACTAACCTGTGCTCTCAGACGTACGCTCACCCTAAACCGTTGTTGTACCCTACCCTGTCCCCTAAACCATCCCCGTCCCCTAACCCTAACCCTAACCCTAAACCTTACCCAAAGCCTTAATCTAACCCGTCCCCTAATCCTAACCTGTATGCCAACACTAACCCATGCCCTCACACTTACGCTCACCCTAAACCATTGTCGTACCCTAACCTGTCCCCTAAACCGTCCCCATCCCCTAACCCTAACCCTAACCCTTACCAGAAGTCTTACCCTAACCCGTAACCTAATCCCAAACCGTACTCTAACACTAACCTGTGCCCTCACACGTACGCTCACCACAGACCGTTGTCGTACCCTAACCTGTCTCCTAAACCATCCCCGTCCCCTAACCAACCCTAACCTGAAGCCTTAACATAACCCGTCCCCTAATCCTAACCCGTACGCTAACACTAACCCGTGCCCTCACACGTACGCTCACCCTAAACCGTTGTCGTACCCTAACATGTCCCCTAACTGTCCCCATCCCCGTCCCCTAATCCTAACCCTAACCCTAACACTTACCCGAAGCCTTACCCTAACCCGTGCCCTAATCCTAACCCGTACGCTAAGACTAACCCGTGCCCTCACACGTACGCTTACCCTATACCACTGTCGTACCCTAACCTGTTTCCTAAACGTTCCCTTCCCCTAACCCTAACACTAACCCTTACCCGAAAACTTACCCTAACCCGTCCGCTAATCCTAACCCGTACGCTAACACTAACCCATGCCCTCACACGTACGCTCAACCTAAAACATTGTCGTACCCTAACCTGTCCCCTAAACCGTCCGCATCCAATAACCCTAACCCTAACCCTAACCCTAACCGTTACCCGAAGCCTTACCCTAACCCATCCCCTAATCCTAACCCGTTTGCTAACACTAACCCGTGCCATCACAAGTACACTCACGCTAAACTGTTGGCGTACCCTAACCTGTCCCCTAAACCGTCCCCGTCCCCGTCCCCTAACCATAACCCTAACCCTAACCCTTACCCGAAGCCTTACACGAACCCGTCCCATAATCCTAACCCGTACGCTAACACCAACCCGTGCCCTCACACGTATGCTCACCCTAAACCATTATCGTACGCTAACCTGTCCCGTAACCGTCCCCATCCCGTAACCCTAGCCCTAACCTTAAACCTAACCCTAACACTTACCCGAAAGCTTACCCTAACCTGTCCCCTAATCCTAACACGTACGCTAACACTATCCCATGCCCTCACACGTACGCTCACCCTAAACCGTTGTCGTACCCTACCCTGTCCCCTAAACCGTCCCCATCCCTTAACCCTAACCCTAATCCTCACCCTAACTGGTCCCCTAATCCTAACCCATACGTTAACACTAACTCATGCCCTCACACGTACGCTCACCCTAAACTGTTTTCATACACTTACCTGTACCCTAAACCGTCCCGGTCCCCTAACCCTAACCCTAACCCTAACCCTAACACTTATCCAAAGCCTTACTCTAACCCGTCCCATAATCCTAACCCGTACGCTAACACTAACCTGGGCCCTCACACGTACGCTGACCCTAAACCATTGTCGTACCCTAACCTGTCCCCTATACCATCCCCGTCCCCTAACCCTAACCCTAACACTAACCCTAACCCTTACCCGAAACCTTACCTTAACCCGTCCCCTAATGCAAACCCGTAAGCTAACACTAACACATACCCTAACACGTACGCTCACCCTAAACCGTTGTCGTACCCTACCGTGTCCCCTAGACCATCCCAGTCCCCTAACCATAACCCTAACCCTAAACCTTACCCGAAGCCTTACCCTAACCCGTCCCCTAATCCTAAACCGTACGCTAACACTAACCCATGCCCTCACACGTACGCTCACCCTAAAACATTATCGTACCCTAACCAGTCACCTAAACCATCTCCGTCCCCTAACCCTAACCCTAACCCTAAGCCTTAGCAGAAGCCTTACCCTAACCAGTCCCCTAATACCAAACCGTATGCTAACACTAACCTGTGCCCTGCCACGTACACTCACCCTAAACCGTTGTCGTACCCTAACCTGTACCCTAAACCATCACCGTCCCCTAACCCTAACCTAACCCGTAGCCTTAACCTTACCCGTGCCCTCATCCTAACCCATACGCTAACACTAACACGTGCCCTCACACTTACGCTCACCCTAAACCATTGTCATACCCGAACCTGTCCCCTAAAACGTCCCCATCCCATAACCCTAACCTTAACCCTAACCCTTACCCAAAGCCTTAACCTAACCCGTCCCCTAAACCTCACCCGTACGCTAACACTAACCCATGACCTCACACGTACGCTCACCCTAAACCGTTGTCATACACTATCCTGTCCCCTAAACCATCCCTGTCCCCTAACCCTAACCCTAACCCTAACACTTACCCGAAGCCTTACCCTAAACCGTCCCCTAATCCTAACCCGTACGCTAACACTAACCCGTGCCCTCACACGTACGCTCACCCTAAACCGTTGTCATACACTATCCTGTCCCCTGAACCGTCCCCATCCCCTAACCCTTACCCTAATCCTTACACTAACACTTACCCGAAGCCTTACGCTAACCCGTCCCCTAATCCTAACCCGTACGCTAGCACTAACCTGTGCCCACACACGTACGTGCACCCTAAACACTTGTAGTACCCTAACTTGTCCCCTAAACCGTCACCATCCCCTAAACCTAACCTTAACCCTAACCATAACCCTTACCCGAAGCCTTACCCTAACCCGTCCCCTAATCCTATATCATACGCTAACACTAACCCGTGCCCTCACACGTACGCTCACCCTAAACAGTTGTTGTACCCTAACTTGTCCCCTAAACCGTCCCTGTCCCCTAACCCTAACCTTAACACTAACCCTAACCCTAACCCTTAACCGAAGCCTTACCCTAACCCGTCCCCTAATCCTAACCCGTACGCTAACACTAACCCATTCCCTCACACGTACTCTCAACCTAAACCATTGTCAGACCCTAACCTGTCCCCTAAACCGTCCCCGTCCCCTAACCCTAAACTTAACACTAACCCTAACCCTAACCCTTAACCGAAGCCTTACCCTAACCCATCCCCCAATCCTAACCCGTACGCTAACACTAACCCATTCTCTCACAAGTACGCTCAACCTAAACCATTGTCGTACCCTAACCTATCCCCTAAACCATCCCCATCCCCTAACCCTACCCCTAAACCTTACCCGAAGCCTTACCGTAAACCGTCCCCTAATCCTAAACCGTACGCTAACACTAACCCGTGCCCTCACACGTACACTCACCCTAAACCGTTGGCGTACCCTAACCTGTCCCCTATACAGTCCCCGTCCCCTAACCCTAACCCTAACCCTAACCCTTATCCGAAGCCTTTCCCTACCCGTCCCCTAATCCTAAGCCGTATGTTAACACTAACCCGTGCCCTCACACGTACGCTAACCCTAAACCATTGGCGTAAGCTATCCTGTCCCCTAAACCGTCCCCGTCCCCTAACCCTAATCCTAAACCTAAACCTAACCCTTACCCGAAGCCTTATCCTAACCTGTCACCTAATCGTAACCCGTACGCTAACACTAACCCGTGCCCTCACATGTACGCTCACCCTAAACCATTATCGTACCCTAACCTGTCCCCTAAACCGTCCCCATTCCCTAACCCTAACCCTAAACCAAACGCTTACCCGAAGCCTTACCCTAACCCGTCCCCTAATCCGAACCAGTACGCTAACACTAACCAGTGCCCTAACAAGTACGCTCACCCTAAAACGTTGTCGTACCCTAACCTGTCCCCTAAACCGTCCCCGTCCCCTAGCCCTAACCCTAAACCTAACACTTACCTGAAGCCTTACCCTAACCTGTCCCCTATTCCTAACCCGAACCCTAACACTATCCCGTGTCCTCATGCGTACGCTCACCCTAAACCGTTGTCGTAACTTAACCTGTCTCCTAAACCGTCCCCGTCCCCTAACCCTAACCCTAATCCTAACCCTAACTCGACCCCTAATCCTAACCCATACGCTAACACTAACTTGTGCCCTCACACGTACGCTCACCCTAAACCGTTTTCATACCCTAACCTGAACCCTAAACCGTCCTCGTCCCCTAACCCTAACCCTAACACTAACCCTAACCCTTACCCGAAACCTTACCCTAACCCGTTCCCTAATCCTAACCCATACGCTAACACTAACCCATGCCCTCACACGTACGCTCACCCTAAACCGTTGTCATACCCTACCCTGTCCCCTAAACCATCCCTGATCCCTAACCCTAACCCTAATCCTAAACCTTACCCAAAGCCTTACCCTAACCCGTCCCCTAATCCTAACCCGTACGCTAACACTAACCCGTGTCCTCACACGTACGCTCACCCTAAACCGTTGGTGTACCCTAACCTGTCCCCTAAACCATCTCCGTCCCCTAACCCTCACCATAACCCTAACCCTAACCCTAACCCTAACCCGTACCCAAAGCCTTACTCTATCCTGTCCCCTAATCCTAACCTGTATGCTAACACTAACCCATGCCCTCAGATGTACGTTCACTCTAAACCGTTGTCGTACCCTAACCTGTCCCCTAAACCATCCCCGTCCCCTAACCCTAACCCTAAACCTAACCCTTACCCAAAGCCTTACCCTAACCCGTCCCCTAATCCTAACCCGTACGCTAACACTATCCCGTGCCCTCACGCGTACGCTCACCCTAAACCGTTGTCATATCCTAACCTGTCCCCTAAACCGTCCACGTCCCCTAACCCTAACTCTAATCCTAACCCTAACTCGTCCCCTAATCCTAACCCATATGCTAACACTAACTCGTGCCCTCACACGTACGCTCACCCTAAACTGTTTTCATACCCTAACATATACCCTAAACCGTCCCCATCCCCTAACCCTAACTCTAACCCTAACACTTACCCGAAGCCTTACCCTAACCCGCCCCCTAATCCTAAACCGAACGCTAAGACTAACCCGTGCGCTCACACGTACGCTCACCCTAAACCGTAGGCGTACCCTAACCTGTCCCTTAAACCATCCCCTTCCCCTAACCCTCACCATAATCCTAACCCTAGCCCTAACCCGTACCCAAAGCCTTAATCTATCCCATCCCCTAATCCTAACCTGTATGCGAACACTAACCCATGCCCTCAGATGTACGCTCACCCTAAACCGTTGTCGTACCCTAACCTGTCCCCTAAACCGTCCCCATCCCCTAACACTAACCCTAAACCTAACCCTTACCCGAAGCCTTATCCTAATCGTCCCTTAATCCTAACCCGTACGCTAACACTAACACGTGCCCTCACACGTACGCTCACCCTAAACCATTGACGTACCCTAACCTGTCCCATAAACCGTCCCCGTTCCCTAACCCTAACCCTAACCCTAAACCTAACCCTAACGCTTACCCAAAGCCTTACCCTAACCCGTCCCCTAATCCTAACCCATACGCTAACACTAACCAGTGCCCTCACACGTAGGCTCACCCTAAACCGTTGTCGTACCCTAACCTGTCCCCTAAACCGTCCCCGTCCCCTAACACTAACTCTAAACCTAACCCTTACCCAAAGCCTTACCGTAACCCGTCCCCTAATCCTAACCCGTACGCTAACACTATCCCGTGCCCTCACACGTACGCTCACCCTAAACCGTTGTCATATCCTAACCTGTCCCCTAAACCGTCCCCGTCCCCTAACCCTAACCCTTAGCTGAAGCCTTACCCTAACCCGTCCCCTGATACTAACCCGTACACTAACACTAATCCGTGCCCTCACATGTACGTTCACCCTAAACCGTTGTCGTACCCTAACCTGTCCCCTAAACCGTCCCAATCCCCTAACCCTAACCCTAACCCTAACCCTTTCCCAAAGCCTTACCCTAAACCATCCCCTAATCCTAACCCGTATGCTAACACTAACCCGTGCCATTACACGTACGTTTACCGTAAACCGTTGACGTACCCTAACCTGTCCCCTAAACCATACCCATCCCCTAACCCTAACACTAACCCGAACCCTTACCCGAAGACGTAACCTAAACCGTCCACTAATCCTAACCCTTACGCTAACACTAAACCGTGCCCTCACGCATACGCTCACCCTAAACTGTTGTCGTACCCTAACCTGTCCCCTAAACTGTCCCCGACCCCTAACTCTAACCCTAACCCTAACCCTTACCCGAAGCCTTACCCTAACCCATTCCCTAATCCTAACACGTACGCTAACACTAACTTATGCCCTCACACGTACGCTCACACTAAACCATTGTCGTACCCTAACCTGTCCCCTAAACCGTCCCCGTCCCCTAACCCTAACCCTTACCTGAAGCCTTACCCTAACCCTACCCTAATACTAACCCATACGCTAACACTAATCCGAGCCCTCACACGTACGCTCACCCTAAACCGTTGTCGTACCCTAACCTGTCCCCTAAACCATCCCCATCCCCTAACCCTAACCCTAACCCTTACCCGAAGCCTTACCCTAACCCATTCCCTAATTCTTACCCGTTCACTAACACTAACACTTGCCGTCACACGTACGCTCACCCTAAACCGTTGTCGTACCCTAACCTGTCCCCTAAACCGTCCCTGTCCCCTAACCCTAACCCTAACCCGTCCACTAATCCTAACCCTTACTCTAACACTAACCCGTGCCCTCACACGTATGCTTACCCTAAACCATTGTCGTACCTTAACCTGTACCCAAAACCGTCCCTGTCCACCTAATCCTAACAGTAACCCTAACCCTTACCTAACCCTAACCCCTAGCGAAGCCTTACCCTAACCCATCCCCTAATCCTAACCCGTACAATAACACTAACCCATGCCTTCACACTTACGCGCACCCTAAACCGTTGTTGTACACTTACCTGTCCCCTAAACTGTCCCCGTCCCCTAACCCTATCCCTAACCCTTACCCGAAGCCTTACCCTAACCCGTCCCCTAATCCTAACAAGTACGCTAACACTAACCCATACCCTAACACGTATGCCTCACCCTAAACCTTTGTCGTACCCTAACCTGTACCGTAAACCGTCCCCGTCCCCTAACCGTAACCCTAACCCTAACCCGTCCCCTAATCCTAACCCGTACGCTAACACTAACCCATATCCTAACACTTATGCTCACCCTAAACCGTTGTTGTACACTAACCTGTGCCCTAAACCGTCTCCATTCCCTAACCCTAACCGTACCCCTTACTGGAAGCCGTACCCTAAACTTTCCCCTAATCCTTACCCATACGCTGACACTATCCTGTACCCTAACATGTATGCTCACCCTTAACCATTGTCGTACCCTAAACTGTACCCTAATCCGACCCTGTCCCCTAACCCTAACACTTACCCGAGGCCTTACACTAACTCGTCCCCTAATCCTAAGCCATACCCTAACACTAACCTGTACTCTAATACCTATGCTCCCCCTAAACCGTTGTTGTACCCTAACATGTACCCTAAACCGTCCCTGTCCCATAAGCCTAACCCTAACACTTACCCGAAGCCTTATCCCATCCTGTCCCTTCATCCTAACCCGTACGCTAACACTAACTCATATCCTAACACGTACACTCACCCTAAACCGTTGTAGTACCCTAATCTGTACCCTAAACCGTCCCCGTCCCTTAACCCTAACCCTAACCCTTACCTGAAGCCTTACCCTAACCCGTCACCTAATCCTAACCCGTACGCTAACACTAACCCATACCCTAACACGTACGGTCACCCTAAACCGCTGTCACACCCTAACCTGTACCCTAAACTGTCCCCCTCTCCTAACCCAACCCTTACCTGAAGCCTTACCCTAACCCGTCCCCTAATCCTAACCCATACGCTAAACTAACCCGTACCCTAACACGTACACTCACCCTAAACCATTGTCGTACCCTTAACTGTACCCTAAACTTCCCCGTCCCCTAACCCTAACCCTAACCTTTACCCGAAGCCTTACCTTAACCTGTCCACTAATCCTAACCCGTATGCTAACACTAACCCATGCCCTAACATGTACACTCACCCTAAACCATCGTCGTTCCCTAACCTGTACCCTAAACCTTCCCAGTCCCCTAATCCTAACCTTAAACTTTACCTGAAGCCTTACCGTAACCCGTCCCCTAATTCTAACCCATATTCTAACACTAACCCATACCCTAACATGTACGCTCACCCTAAACTCTTGTCGTACCCTAACCTGTACCCTAAACTTTCCCCGTCCCCTAACCCTTACCCGAAATCTTACCCTATCCGGTCCCCTAATCCTAACCCATACGCTAACTCTAACTCATACCCTAACACGAATGCTGACTCTCAACCATTGTCATACCCTAACCTGTTCCCTAAACGGTCACCGTCCCCTATCCCTAACGCTAACCCTAACCCTTACCCGAAGCCTTACCCTAACCCGTCCCCTAATCCTCACCCGTACGCTAACACTAACCCTTACCCTTACATGTACGCTATCCCTAAACTGTTGTCGTACCCTAACCTCTACCCTAAACCATCCCCATTCCCTAAACATAACCCTAACCTGAAGCATTACCCTAACACTTACCCTAATCCTAAACGGTACACTAACACTGACCTGTACCCTAACACTTTCGCTCACCCTAAACCATTGTCGCATCCTAAACCATACCCGTTCCCTAACCCTAACCTTAACCCTAACCCTAAACCTACTTATAGCACTATAACTCAGGAAAATTAAAATAACAAGAAACAACCACCCCAAAGTTTAGGGCTGCTCTGTTTACAAGAGTCTCGACTACGGTACAAATTAAATATCCTTGAAAGAGAGAAATGGATAAAGACGTTTTCATACTTACGTACAATGGAACATCACTCAGCAATGAAATCAATGTCGTCCGGCCTGTACAAGCATAATGAATGGATTTAGGTACAATGATTCAAAGGAAATAAGTCACACAGAAAAAGAAACTTATCATAAGATATCACTTATAGAGGGAATGTAAACTTGGCTACACATGAACTGAATTACAAAACAGAACAGAGTCTCACATTTAAAAAACAAACTTATGCTTTCTTAAGGGGAATGATGAGTTGGGGTGCTACGTAAAACCAGAGATTGAAATTAGCACAGATACTATTCCATAAGCCAAATATGTAATAGACGAGATATACTCCTTGCTCAACGAATTAGACTCAACACCGCCTATTCACTGCAGAGGAATATATCTGACAATAAGAATATTAAAACATATGTATTTATATGTCTCCGTAAGAGAATCAAGTGTGTGTAGAGCAGTATACACAGCCATGAAAATCAACTAAACCCCATTATTAAAATAAATTTCAAAAACAAAGACAGTGAAGGAGAGAAAGTTCTTAAATAATTCGTTCAGGGCTTGTGATGAAACTTGGATTTACCACATCCACACCCACAGCTGGGTGAGACATAAGGCAGGACATTTGGGGCTGAGAGGATTGGTGAGGTTCGGTGAGCAAATGGAGACCCTTTGAAGTAATACTGTATGCTACCCATTCCATGGGTCCCAACTCTCCTGGTTTAACGGATTCTTCCTACAGCTAAAACATGCATGGGAAACCCAGAGGATTGTACACCATGTGATCGGGCAACGTTTCTAAACCTCATCTCATTTTTTGTCCCTTGGTACACGGGTTCGCCATTCCAGATGCTTTACTAAAAATCTCCCCAAGTGGAGAGTCTGTGCCTTAAAACTCCTGTTTAGCACAGTTAGCAGTTTCTGCAGAGGTTGAACAGGAATAGGGAGAACCAATGAGAGACTAGCTGTAGGTGTTTGGACGGTCACATTTCACTCTAATTTCCCACCAGGAAGAGGAATTAACAAAAGGCTCAGCGTGCCGTGATGAAACCAGATTAGGGCCTGAAGCAATCCTGTGGTTTTCCTGCCAGCTCACAAGAAAGCGAGTTGAAGAAAGGACCTTAGGGGCACTGTAATTCATAAACCTGCAGAGTTATAAATGACAGCTATCGTCCAAAAATATACTGAAGTAAGGCTGCAAAGAGGACTTGAAAGCACGGCACAATTGCAGGAAATATATTTCAGGAGGTAGATGGAAACTGCATTAAAACATATGAAAAGCGGCAGAACTTTGACAATGATGCACTTGGCCAAAAAATGCACATGCGTTTTTTCCTGAATATATCCAGGAAAAAACGCATACGGCCTTTTTAGCCAACCAAGGAAGCGTGCAATGGAAATCCGCACTACAATGAAGTCTCACTTCCCACTGGTCAAATGGGCCATCTGAAAAAAGTGTAAAAACCAGAAAGGCAGGACAGGCCATGGAGAACAGGGAGCCTTGTTGTGCTGATGGGCGGGATGTAAATGGCCAACAGCCACTCTGGAGAAGTGTATGGTGTTTCCTGAAACCTCTAAAAGATAAAGCTACAGAGACTCGGGCACTTCCACCTATGACCCTATAGCTTAGGAAAATTAAAATCAACAAGACTCAGCCACCCCAAAGTTTAGGGCTGCTGTGTTTACAGGAACCTCGACAACAGAACAACTTAAGTATCCCAGAAAGAGAAAAATGGATAAAGAAGTTGTGGTACTTACATAGAATGGAATATTACTCTGCAATGAAATCAATGTCATCAGGCCCATAGCAGCATAATGAGTGGATTTAGGTAAGATGATTCTGAGTGAAATAAGTCACACAGAAAAAGAAACTAGTCATAAGATATCACTTATAGAGGGAATGTAAACTTGGCTACACATGAACTGAATTACAAAACAGAACAGAGTCTCACATTTAGAAAACCAACTTATGCTTGCTTAAGGGGAAAGGTGAGTTGGGGTGCTGCATAAAACCAGAGATTGAAATGAGCACAGATACCGTTCCATAAGCCAGTAATAGACAAGATATATTCCTTGTTCAACGAAGTGGACTCAACACCCCCTATTCACTGCAGAGGAATATATCTGACTAGTAAGAATCTTAAAACCTATGTGTTTATATGTCTCCATAAGAGGATCAAGTGTGCATCGAGCGGCATAAACACAGCAGTGAAAATCAGCTAAACCCCATTATAAAAATAAATTTCAAAATCAAAACACAAAGACAGTGAAAGAGAGATAAATTCTTAAATAATTCGTTCAGGGCTTGTGACGAAACCTGGATTTACCACATCTACACCCACAGCTGGGAGAGACATAAGGCTGGACACTTGGGGCTGTGAGGATTGGTGAGGTTCGGTGAGCAAATGCAAACCCTTTGAAGTAGTACTGCGTGCTACCCATTCCATGGGTCCCAACTCTCCAGGTTTAAGGGATTCTTCCTACAGCTAAAACATGTGTGGGAAACCCAGAGGATGGTCCACAGTGTGATCGGGCAAGGTTTCTAAAACGCATCTCATTATTCGTCCGCTGGTACTCGGGTTCGCCATTCCAGGCGCTTTACTAACAATCTCCCCACTTGGAGAGTCAGTGCTTGTAACCTCCTGTTTGGCACACTCTGCAATTTCTGCGGAGGATGAACGGGAATAGGGAGAACCAATGAGAGACTAGCTGTAGGTGTTTGGACGGGCACATTTCACTCTAATTTCCCACCAGGATGTAGACTTAACCAAAGACTCAGCGTGCCGTGCCGGAACCAGAATAGGGCCTGAAGCAATCCTGTTGATTTGTGGCCAGCTCACAGAAAGCGAGTTGAAAAAACGAGCTCAGGGGCACTGCAATTCACAAACCTGCAGAGTTATAAAGGACAACTATTGTCCAAAAATGTATTGAGGTATGGCTGTGAAGAGGACTTGAAACAAGGCACAATTGCAGGAAACAGATTTCAGGAGGTAGATTGGAATTGCATTTAAAGCATATGAAAAGCGGCAGATCTTCGGCAACGATGCACTTGGCCAAAAAGGGCGTATGCGGTTTTTCCTGAATATATTCAGGATAAAACGCATACGCCCTTTTTGGCCAACCAAGCAAGCGGGAAATTCAAATCTACACTACAAAGAAGTCTCATCCTAACACGTACCCTAACCCTATCCCGCTACCGTACCCTAACCTGTACCTGAGACCGTACCCGTTCCCTAACCCTAACCCTTACCGTAAGCTGTACACAAACACTAACCCGTACGCTAACATGTACCCTAACAGTAACACATAGCCATACACTAAACTTTATCCTTACCCTACCCCATATCCTAACCCTTTCCCTAAACCGTACCATAACCCGTACCCTAATCCTAACCCATCCCCTAACATTAACCCATAACCTAACCCGTACCCTAATCCTAACCTATACACTAACACGTACCCTAACCCTAACCCGTTGTCATACCCTAACCTGTAACCTAATCTGTACCCATTCCCTAACCCTAACCCTAACCCTTACCCTAAACCATACCTTAATCTTAACCCGTACACTAACACTAAACTGTACCCTAACACGTACCCTAACCCTAACCCTTTGTTGTTCCCTATACTGTACCCTAAACTGTACCCCTTCCTTAACACTAAACCTAACCCTAACCCTTACCCTAACCCATACCTAACACTAACCCATACACTAAACCTAACCATAACCCTGAATGTAAACCATACCCTAATCCTAACCCATACCCTAACACTAACCCATACCTTAACCCGTACCCTAACACTAAACCATAGCCATACCCTAAACTGTACCCTAACACTAACCCATACCACAACCATAACCCTAAACCATACTCTAAGCCGTACAATAATCCTAACCCGTATCCTAACCTTAAACCTTACCCTAAACCCTAATCCTTACCCTTAGCTTAATTTAGTTTTTTTGTATTTAAAAAAATATTTTCTTGGGTTAAAACAAACTAGCAGAACAACAAAATAGGGGGCTTCGCTGGTGGTGCGGTGGTTAGAATCTGCCTGCTAATGCAGGGGACACAGGTTCGAGCCCTGGTCTGGGAGGATCCCACATGCCATGGAGCAACTAGGCCCATAAGCCACAACCAGTGAGCCCTCGCATCTGGAGCCTGTGCTCTGCAACAAGAGAGGCTGCAATAGTGAGAGGCCCGCGCACCGAGATCAAGAGTGGCCCCCCACTTGCCACAACTAGAGAAAGCCCTCACACGGAAACTCAGACCCAACACAACAAAAATAAATAAATAAATAATAAACTCCTACCCCCCCCCCAGAAAAAGAACAACAAAATAAAACAGAAAGTAACCTGAGTGTCCCTCAAAAAGCTAAGTCTGAAATAGTTGGTACTTCTGTTCTATGGACTGTTATGTAGCCTATAAAAAGTGTGAGAGCTAAATCTGTTTTTCTACAGTGAGAAGCATGATATTCCAGATGTATAGAACACCTGGATAAAATGAGAACTCTACACATTATGCTGGTCGTTTCAGTAAATGGGAAAGGATGGCAAGTGGTAAAATATTATCTTTTCCTTTAATTTTTTAAATTTCACTTGTTACAAAGAACTTCAATTATAATTGTACTTTAAAAAAGTAACAATGGAAATTTAAAAGAAAAAATATATATTGTGTGTTCAGTTATGTTTCATAGAATTATGAAATGCTCCACCCTCTGGCCATTACCTGCAAAAGCAGCTTTAAAACCTATGCTAATTTTCACTTCATATGAACAAGTCCTGCAGGGCTGTAAAGGAAACCTGCCTTCATCATGTTTTGCAGGAGGTAAAGATCAAAGTATTTCAAAATGTGGCACATATTTCAAGAAAACCATTTGAAGAACTAAGCTGTAATAACCATTTGAAAAATAAAAGGACATGCCTGAAAGCTCAATTTCAAAGGATTATGAGACACATGCAAATCCAACCACACAGAGGTATCAGCTCACACCATTCAGAATAACCATCAGGAAAGAAACTACAAATGATCAATGCTGAAGAGGTTGTGGAGAAATGCATACCCTTAATTTGAAGTGGGACGTAACCTGGTAAGAGTCACTAATGGGAACAGGGTGGAGGTGCCTTTAAAAGGTAAACATTGAGCTACTATATGATCCAGCAGGCCCACTCCTGGGCCTATAACATAAGAAGACATAATTGGAAAGACACAGGCAGGCAAATCTGCACTGCAGCAGTATTACAATAGCCAAGACATGGAAGCAACCAAAAGTCCATCAACAGATGAGTGGACAAAGAGGAACTGTTACATATAGAGATGGAATATTAGCTCGGGAAAAAAAATGAAACCATGCCATTTGCAGCACCATAGATGAGTCTAGAGGTAACCATGCAACTTGTAGTAAGTGAGAAAGCGAAAGACACCTAACGTATATCACTTATAGGTGTTACCTGAAAATTGATAACAATGAAGATATTTCCACAGAGAAAGGCAATCACAGATTCATTGAACAAACTTATGGTTCCCCAAATCAAAAGGTGTGAGGATTGGATACATTACGATATTGGGGTTAACATAGATATAGAAACACATGTGAAATATATAATCACCAAAGACCTATGGAATACCAAGAGAAGACTACTCAACATTGTGTCATAACCTACCTGGGAAAAGGTTCCAAAGAAGAATAGATATATGTATGTGTGTGAAAGAACCACATCTTGCACACCTAGAACAAAAAAAAAACCATTGTAATCAAATTTGCTGCGATAAAAAATAAAAATTAAATTAAAAATATGAACAAGAAATAATGAGACATAAACTGAAAGGAATTTTTCCTGGCACATCCCATTCTAATTTTCAACCTAGAACAGGACTTCCATTAAGGCTCTGTTGCCCTGGTAACCAGATTTGGTAAAGGAGAAATGCTGCCGCCTTGTGGCTGTTTCACACAACATCAGCTTTAAACCAAGAGGTAATGTTCACTTAATATTCAAAATATGTGCAGCACTGTAAAGGACACCGGGCCTCAAAAGATGTCCTGGGGTCGTAATCGACCAGAAAATTCAAAAGACGTCAACATTTCAAGAAGACAATGTCAAGAGGCATATTTTACGCACATTTTGTCTTTTCTTTTTTTCTCTTTAAAATAAAAGGAAATTGAAAAATGCGCAACATCAGCAATGAATAAAGCCATGCAAATCCAATTACAGAAATGTTCACCTCACAGCCGTCAGAATGTTCTTCAGCAAAAAGTCTACAAAGAATAAATGCTGAAGGGGTTTCAGAGAACTGTGTACCCTCCAGCTGCTGGGGGGATGTAAACTGGTAACAGCCAGTAGCGAGAACATAATGGAGGTGCGTTTAAGGGTAAAAATTGAGCTACCATGTGATCTGGTAGGTCCTTTGATGTGCCTATCACCTGAGCAGAGCAGAATGGAAAAGACACAGGCTGGCAATCCTGTACTGCAGGAATATTTAACATAGCCAAGACTTGGAAGAAACCAAAATGTCCATCAACAGAAAAATGCACAAAGAGGAAGTGGTCCATATAAACAATGGAATATTAGCCATGGAAAACAATGAAACAGTGCCGTTTGCACCACCATATAAGGACCTAGAGATAATCACTCAAATTAAAGAAAGAAAGTGAAAGACAGATATCCTATGACATCACTTCTAGGTGTTACCTAAAAGTTGATACTCACGAACTTATTTCCAAGAGAAGGAAAAGCATGGATTAAGAAAAAAAAATTATGTTTAACCAAATGGAAAAGTGTAAGGAATGTGTGAATTAGGATATGAGGGTTAACAGACATGTGCTAATACATATGAAATATATAATCACAAAATACCTATGGAATACCAAGAGAGGTCTAGGCAACACTCTGTAATAACCTACACAGTAAAGAATGCAAAGATAAATGACAGATACATTGATATAATGAACCAGATTCCGTACACCTAGGAGAAACAAAATATTTTTATCAAGTTTGCTCTGATAATTAATAAAAATTAAATTTATAAAACAAACAAGAAGTAAGGAGATATAAGCTCTTGGGGATGTGCTCTGGCACATTCCACTCTAATTTGCAGCCTACTAACACGATTTCCAGGAAGGCTCTGCTGCCCAAAAACCCAGAGTTGGCAATGTAGAAATTCTGCTGCCTTGTGGCCGTTTTCCGCAAGAGTGGCGTTAAGCCCACAGCTAATGTTCTCTTAACATTCACAAGGACTCAGGGCTGCAAAGGACACCTGCCCTAAACAACTGTGCTGAGGTAGGGAATGGACAATAAAATTCAAAACTGACAAATTTTTCAAGACGATAGTATGAAGAGGTAAGTTTGACTCACTCTCTTGTTTAAAAAAAGGAAAATGGGTGAAAGCTCAACCTCAGGAATTATTAGACTCATGCAAATCTAATGTACAAAAAGGTTTCAACTCACACCAGTCGACTGACCATCAGCAAAAGATCTACAAACAATAAATTCTGAAGGGGTTTTAGAGAACTGTGTACCCTCTAGCTGCTGGTGAGATGTAACGTGGTAAGAGCCAATAATGAGAACAGAAAGGAGCTACGATTAAAAGTAAAAGTTGAGATACCATTCGATGCAGCAGTCACACCACTGGGCCTCTCACCTGAGAAGACCAGAATCGAGAAGACTCGGGCTGCAAAAGCTACACTGCAGCCTTATTCACAATAGCCAAGACAGTGAAGCCACCAAAATGTCCATCAACAGATGTATGGATGAAGAAGAAGTGGTCCACGTTCACAATAGAATATTAGCCATAGAAAACAATGAAACACTGCTATTTGAGGTGCCATAGATGAGCTTGGAGATAATCACAGAATATGAGGTAAGTCAGAAAGCAAAAGACCTATATCCTATGATATCACTTATAGGCGTTATCTAATAACTAACACAAATGAACATATTTCCACAGAGAAAGACACTCACAGACTTAGAAATTAAGTATGCTTATCTAAAAGGAAAGGTGGGCAGAATGGATAAATTAAGATTAACGTTACCATACGTATACAAATACATATAATAAACATATATCGAAAAGACGGACCATATAGCAAGGGAGGTCTACGGAACACTGTAATATTTTACATGGGAAGAGGATCTGAACATGAATAGACATATATATTGTACAAATGAACCAGATTGTGTACATCTGGACAAACAATATCTAATCATTACCCCGATTAAATAAATTTTAAAAACCAAGATGTAATGAGACATAAACTTATGGGCGTTCCTCCTGGCACATTCCATTCTAACTTAAAACCTAGGACCACGACTTCCAGAAAGGCTCTGCTGCCCTAGTACTCAGATTTGGGAAAGGACAAATGCTGCCTCCTTGTGGCCGTTTCCCACAACAGCAGCTTTAAACCCAGTGCTAATGGTCACTAAATATTCACCAAACTTGCAGTTCTGTAATGACATCTGCCCTCCAAAAAAATCCTGGGGTCGAATATCCACCAAAAATTCTAAAGAGGGCAACCTTCCAAGAAGAGAGCTTCAAGAGATATATTGTACTCACACTTGATTTTTAACAGAAAGGAAAAAGGCGTGGAAAATGATGAATTTTAGGAATTTTTAAAGTCATGCAAACCCAAATTACAAAAACCTATCAGGTCACAGCAGTCAGACTGGCCATTAGCAAAAATGCTGCAAACTATAAATGCTGAAGGGATTGTGGAGAAGTTCGTACCCTCGGTTCTAAGGGAGACATGGTAAGAGCCACTAATGAAAACACAATGGAGGTGCTTTGAAAAGGTAAACATTGAGCTACTAGTCAATCAGTCACACCCACTGCTGGGCCTATCACCTGAGAAAATGAGAATCAAAAAGTCACAGGCTGGCAATCTTGCACTCCAGCAATATTTAATATAGCCAACACTTGGAAGCAACGAAAATGTCCCTCAACAGAGCTATGCACCAAGAAGTGGTCCATATACACGATGGAATATTACTCCGATAAAAATATAAATTAAATTTAAAAAAGAAACAAAAATAAGGAGACATCAGCCTTTGGGGGTTTATCCGGGCACATTCCACTCTAATTTATAACCGAGGAAGACCACTGGCTGGAAGCTCTGTTTCCCTAGTACCAGCATGGGGAACAAAGAAAGGCTGCCGCAATCTGGCCATTATCTGCAAAAGCAGCTTTAAAGCCTGTGCTAATGGTCACTTCATGTGAACAAGTACTGCAGGGCTGTAAATGAAACCTGCCCTCAAAATGTTTTGAGGGAGGTAATGGCCAATAAATTTCAAAATGTAACACATACTTTAGAAAACACTTTGAAGGGCTAAGCTGTAATCACAGTTTGAAAAATAAAAAGGACATGTCTTAAAGCTCAATTTCAAAGGATTATGAGTCATATGCAAATTCAACCACAAAGAGGTATCAGCTCACACCAGTCAGAATATCCATCAGCAAGAAAACTACAAACAATAAATGCTGAAGCCATAAAAGGAAACAAAATTGAGCTATTTGTAATGAGGTGGATAGACCTAGAGTCTGTCATACACAGTGAAGTAAGTCAGAAAGAGAGAGACAAATACCGTATGCTAACACATATACCTGGAATTTAAGAAAAAAAATGTCATGAAGAACCTAGGGGTAAAACAGGAGTAAAGACAGAGACCTACTAGAGAATGGACTTGAGGATATGGGGAGGGGGAAGGGTAAGCTGTGACAAAGGGAGAGAGAGGCATGGACATATATACACTACCAAAAGTAAGGTAGATAGCTAGTGGGAAGCAGCAGCATGGCACAGGGAGATCAGCTCGGTGCTTTGTGACCGCCTGGAGGGGAGGGAGGGTGGGAGGGAGGGAGACGCAAGAGGGAAGTGATATGGGAACATATGTATATGTATAACTGATTCATTTTGTTGTAAAGCACAAGCTAGCACACCATTGTAAAGCAATTATACTTCAATAAAGATGTTAAAAATAAATAAATAAATAAATGCTGAAGGTGTTGTGGAGACATGCATACCCTCAACTTTAAGTGAGATGTAACCTGGAAAGAGCCACTAATGAGCACAGAATCATGGTGCATTTAAACGGTAAACCCTGAGATACTATATGATACAGGAGGCCCACTCTTGGGCCTATAACATAAGAAGACAGAATTGGAAAGACACAGGCAGGCAAATGTGCAGTGCAGCAGTATTACAATAGCCAAGACATGGAGGCAACCAGAAAGTCCATCAAGAGGTGAGTGGACAAAGAAGAACTGGTACATGTACAGATGGAATATTATCTAGGGAAAAAAATGAAACAATGCCATTTGCAGCACCGTAGATGATTCTAGAGGTAATCAGGCAAATTGTACTAAGTCAGACAGCAAAAGACACATATCCTATAATATCACTTATAGGTGTTAGCTAAAAATTGATACCAATGAAGATATTTCCACAGAGAAAGGCAATCACAGATTCATTAAACAAAGTTAAGGTTCACCAAATGGAAAGGTGTGAGGACTGGATATATTAGGATATTGGGGTTAACATAGGTATAGAAACACATGTGAAATATATAATCATCAAAGACCTACGGAATACCAAAAGAAGACTACTCAACATTGTGTCACAAGCTACATGAGAAAACGATCTGAAGAAGTATAGATACATGTATATGTGTAAAAGAACCACATCTTACACACCTAGAACAAACAAAACATTTTAATCAAATTTGCTCTGATAAAAAATAAAAATTAAAAAAAGAACAAGAAAAAAAAGAGAGAAAAAAGGAAAAAAAAGAACAAGAAGTAATGAGACATACACTTAAGGGACTTTTTGCTGGCACATTGCATTCTAGTTTACAACCAGAACACGACTTCCATTAAAGCTCTGTCATCACTAATAAAGCAGCTTTATAAGCAATGTTGAAGGTAGCTTAAAAGAATTCTCACTAATTATTGACAGTAACAAGAAAACAAACAAAAGTAAAAATCTCACGGCAAAAAGTATATATAGAGTAAGGGTAGTAGATCAAACACTTATTAAACTTCTGTAAAGAATAAAAGACAACAGTAGTACTTTTTTTAAAAGAGAGGGCCCAAATAAATCAGAACTGAAAGAGATGATGTTACAAGAGCCACCACAGAAATACAAAGTATCCTAAGATACACACAGGGTAACTCAGGGCTCAGACTGGACAGAGCCCACTCTCCATTCCCCTGTACATGACTTACAGGAGACTCAGGAACTGAGGAGGGGGTCCTTGAGGAGAGGCACAAGATAGAAGATGTTAGGCATTAACATGACTGCATTCATTTTAAACATGCCTGAACTACATTCACATGAGATGATTTTGTCCTGTTTGTACATCAGCACCTCTAGTCGGAACTGCAGATCTTTGGTTTCACCACCTCTATGACAGCATTAGCTTCACCTGCTGTGGACCGTCTCCTATAGGATTTCTAGAACCACAAAACATCGAAGCTCCACAGGACCCAGAGTCTGTGCGACTCCACTCAGAGTCTCAACTGCACTCAGAGACTCAGAGTCTCAACAGAGACTCCCCTCTTGGAGGACACACACAAAGTAGTGTGCACATCAGGACCCAGGGGAAGGAGCAGTCACCCCATAGGTGAATGATCATACCTAGCTGCTAGTTTTAGAGGGTCTCCTGCAGAGGTGGGGTGTGGCTGCAGCTCACCATGGGGACAATGACACTGACAGCAGAAGTTCTGGGAAATACTCCTTGGCGTGAACTCTCCCAGAGTCCACCATTAGCCTCACCAAGAGCAAGGTAGGCTCCAGTGCTGGGTCGCCTCAGTCCAAACAACCAACAGGGAGAGAACCCAGCCCCATGCCTCAGCAGACAAGCAGATTAAACTTTTTATTAAACTTTTATTTAATCCACAGACAAGCAGATTAAAGCTCTGCCCACCAGAGCAACACCCAGCTCTACCCACCACCAGTCCCTCGCATAAGGAAGCTTGCACAAGCCTCTCAGATAGACTCAATCACTGGAGAGCAGACAGCAGAAGCAAGAAGAACTACAATTCTGCAGCCTGTGGAAGGAAAACCACATTCACAGAAAGATAGAGAAAATGAAAAGGCAGAGGACTTTATACCAGATCAAGGAACAAGATAAATCCTCAGAAAAACAATGAAATGAAGTGGGGATAGGTAACCTTCCAGTAAAAGAATTCAGAATAATGATAGTGAAGATGATCCAAGACCTTAGAAAAATAATGGAGGCAAAGATCGAGAAGATGCAAGAAATGCTTAACAAAGACCTAGAAGAATTAAGGAACAAACACCTAGAAGAATTAAAGAACAAACAAACAGAGATGAACAATACAATAACTGAAATGAAAAATACACTAGAAGGAATCAGTAGCAGAATAACTGTGACAGAAGAACGGATAAGTGACCTGGAAGACAGAAAGGTGGAAATCACTGCCATGGAACAGAATAAAGAAAAAGAATGAAAATAAATGAAGACAACCTAAGAGACTTCTGGGACAACATTAAATGCAACAACATTCGCATTATAGGGGTCCCAGATGGAGAACAGAGAGAGAAAGGACTCGAGAAAATATCTGAAGAGATTATAGTTGAAAACTTCCCTAACATGGGAAAAGAAATAGCCACCGAAGTCCACGAAGCACAGAGAGTCCCAGGCAGGATAAACCAAAGGAGAAAAATGCCGAGACACACAGTAATCAAATTGAAAAAATTAAAGACAAAGAAAAATTATTGAAAGCAACAAGGGAAAAATGACAACATACAACGGAACTCCCATAAGGTTAACAGCTGATTTCTCAGCAGAAAATCTACAAGCCAGAAGGGAGTGGCATGATAAATTTAACGTGATGAAAAGGAAGAACCTACCACCAAGAGTACTCCACCCAGCAAGTATCTCATTCAGATTTGATGGAGAAATCAAAAGCTTTACAGACAAGCAAAAGCTAAGAGAATTCAGCACCATGAAACCAGCTCTACAACAAATGCTAAAGGAACTTCTCTAAGTGGGAAACACAAGAGAAGAAAAGGACCCACTAAGACAAACCCATAACAATTAAGAAAATAGTAATAGGAACATACATATTGATAATTACCTTAAACATGAATGGATTAAATGCTCCAACCAAATGACACAGGCTTACTGAATGGATAGAAAAACAAGATCCATATATATGCTGTCTACAAGAGACCCATTTCAAACCTAGGGACACATACAGACTGAAAGTGAGGGGATGGAAAATATATTCCATGCAAATGAAAATCAAAAGAAAGCTGGAGTAGCAATACTCATATCAGATAAAATAGATTTTAAAATAAAGAATGTTACAAGAGACAAGGAAGGACACTACATAATGATCAAGGGATCAATCCAAGATATAACAATTATAAATATATATGTACCCAACACAGGAACACCTCAATATATAAGGCAACTGCTAACAGCTATAAAAGAGGAAATCAACAGTAACATAATAATAGCAAGGGACTTTAACACCTCACTTACACCAATGGAGATCATCCAGACAGAAAATTAATAAGGAAACACAAGCTTTAAATGACACAATAGACCAGATAGATTTAATGGATATTTATAGGACATTCCATCCAAAAACAGCAGACTACAAGTTCTTCTCAATGGTACACGGAACATTCTCCGGGATAGATCACATCTTGGGTCACAAATAAAGCCTCAGTAAATTTAACAAAACTGAAATCATATCAAGCAGCTGTTCCGACCACAATGCTATGAGATTAGAACTCAATTACAGGGAAAATAACGTAAAAAACAAACACATGGAGGCTAAACAATACGTTTCTAAATAACCAAGAGATCACTGAAGAAATAAAAGAGGAAATCAAAAACTACCTAGAGACAAATGACAACAAAAACACGATGATTGAAAACCTATGGGATGCAGCAAAAACAGTTCTAAGAGGGAAGTTTATAGCAATAAAAGCCTACCTCAAGAAACCAGAAAAATCTCAAATAAACAATCTAACCCTACACCTAAAGGAACTAGAGAACGAAGAACAAAACCCAAAGTTAATAGAAGGAAAGAAATCATAAAGATCAGAGCAGAAATAAATGAAATAAAAACAATAGCAAAGATCAATAAAACTAAAAGCTGGTTCTTTGAGAAGATAAACAAAAATGATAAACCTGTAGCCAGACTCAAGTAAAAGAGGGAGAGGACTCAAATCAATAAAATTAGAAATGAAAAAGGAGAAGTTGTAACAGACACCACAGAAATACAAAGCATCCTAAGAGACCTCTACAAACAACTCTATGCCAATAAAATGGACAACCTGGAAGAAATGGACAAATTCTTAGAAAGGTATAACCTTCCAAGACTGAACTGGGAAGAAATAGAAAATATGAACAGACCTATCACAAGTAATGAAATTGAAAGTGTGATTAAAAATCTTCCAACAAACAAAAGTCCAGAACTAGATGGCATCAGAGGTGAATTCTATCAAACATTTAGACAAGAGCTAACACCCAATCTTCTCAAACTCTTCAGAACTTTTCAGGGGAAGGAACAGTCCCAAACTCATTATATGAGGCCACCATCACCCTGATACCAAAACCAGACAAAGATACTACAGAAAAAGAAAATTAGAGACCAATATCACTGATTAATATAGATGTAAAAATCCTCAACAAAATACTAGGAAACAGAATTGAACAACACATTAAAAGGATCATGCACCATGATCAGGTGGGGTTTATCCCAGGGATGCAAGAATTCTTCAATATACACAAATCAATCAATGTGATACACCACATTAACAAATTGTAGAATAAAAATATGATCATCCCAATAGATGCAGGAAAAGCTTTCGACAAAATTCAACACCAATTTATGATTAAAAGTCTCCAAAAAGTGGGCATAGAGGGAATCTACCTCAACATAATAAAGGCAGTATATGACAAACCCACAGCAAACATCATTCTCAATAGTGAAAAACTAAAAGCATTTCCTCTAAGATCAGGAACAAGACAAGGATGTCCACTCTCACCACTATTACTCAACATAGTTTTGGAAGTCCTAGACACAGTAATCAGAGAAGAAAAAGAAATAAAAGGAATACAAATTGGAAAAGAAGAAGTAAAATTGTCACTGTTTGCAAATGACACGATACTACACATAGTGAATCCTAAAGATGCCACCAGAAAACTACTAGAGCTAATCAATGAATTTGGTAAAGTTGCAGGATACAAAATTAATGCACAGAAATCTCTTGCATTCCTATACACTAATAATGAAAGATCAGAAAGAGAAATTAAGGAAACAATCTCATTCACCATTGCAACAAAAAGAATAAAATACGGAGGAATGAACCTACATAAGGAGGTAAAAGACCTGTACTCAGAAAACTATAAGACACTGCTGAAAGAAATCAAAGATGATATAAACATATGGAGGTATAAACCATGTTCTTGGATTAGAAGAATCAATATTGTGTAAATGACTATAGTACCCAAAGCAAGCTACAGATTCAATGCAATCCCTATCAAATACCACTGGCATTTTCTACAGAACTAGAACAAAAAAATCTTAAAATTTGTATGGAGACACAAAAGACCCCGAATAGCCAAAGCAATCTTGAGGGAAATTAAAAGAGCTGGAGGAATCAGACTTCCTAACTTCAGACTATACTACAAAGCTACATTAATCAAGACTATATGGTACTGGCACAAAAACAGAAATATAGATCAATTGAACAAGATAGAAAGCCCAGAGATAAACCTACGTACCTATGGCTAACTCATCTATGACAAAGGAGGCAAAGATATACAATGAAGAAAAGACAGTCTCTTCAGTAAGTGGTGCTGGGAAAACTGGACAACCACACGTGAAAGAATGAAATTAGAACGCTCCATAACACCATACACAAAAATAAACTCAAAATTAATTAGAGATCTAAATGTTAGACCAGACACTATAAAATTATTAGAGGAAAACATAGGCAGAACACTCTATGACATAAATCACAGCAAGATCCTTTTTGACCCACCTCCTAGAGAAGTGGAAATAAAAACAAAAATAAACAAATGGGACCTAATGAAACTTCAAAGCTTTTGCACAGCAAAGGAAAACATAAACAAGACGAAAATACAACCCTCAGAATGGGAGAAAATGTTTTCAAATGAAGCAAATGACAAAAGATTAATCTCCAAAATTTACAAGCAGCTCGTGTAGCTCAATATCACAAAAACAAACAACACAATCCAAAAATGGGCAGAAGACCTAAATAGACATTTCTCCAAAGGAGATATACAGATTGCCAATAAACACATGAAAGGATGCTGAACATCACTAATCATTAGAGAAATGCAAATCAAAACTACAGTGAGTTATCACCTCCCAGCAGGCAGAATGGCAATCATCAAAAAATCTACAAACAATAAATGCTGGAGAGGCATTTACTGGAGAAAAGGGAACGTTCTTGCACTGTTGCTGGGAATGTAAATTGTTATACCCACTAGGGATAACAGTATAGAGGTTCCTTAAAAAACTAAAAATAGAAGTACCATACGACCCAGCAATCCAACTACTGGGCATTTGCCCTGAGAAAACCATAATTCAAAAAGAGTTATATACAACAATGTTCGTTGCAGTTCTACTTACAATAGCCAGGACATGGAAGCAACCTAAGTGTCCATCGACAGATGAATGGATAAAGAATATCTGGCACATATATAAATGGAATATTACTCAGCCATAAAAAGAAACAAAACTGAGTTATTTGTAGTGAGGGGGATGGACTTAGAGTCTGTCCTACACAGTGAAGTGAGTCAGAAAGAGAAAAATAAATACCGTGTGCTAACAGAGATATATGGAATCTAAAGAAAAAAGTTTATGAAGAACCTAGGGGCAGGACAGGATTAAGGACACAGACATAGAGAAAGGACTTGAGGACACGGGGAGGGGGAAGGGTAAGCTGGGACGAAGTGAGAGAGTGCCATGGACATATATACATTACCAAATGTAACATCGATAGCTACTGGGAAGCAGCCACATAGCACAGGGAGATCAATTCGGTGCTTTGCGACCACCTAAAGGGGTGGGATGTGGAGGGTGGGAGGGAGATGTAAGAGGGAGGGGATATGGTGATATATGTATATGTATAATTGATTCACTTTGTTATACAGCAGAAACTGACACTCCATTGTAAAGCAATTATACTCCAATAAAGGTGTAAAAGGAAAATAAAAAAGAAAGAAGCCCAGAGATAAACCTACACACCTATGGTCAACTAATCTATGACAAAGTAGGCAAGACTATACAATGGAGAAAAGACAGTGTCTTCAATCAGTGGTGCTGGGAAAAATGGACAGCTACATGTAAAAGAATGAAATTAGAACACCCCCTAACACCATACACAAAAATAAATTCAAAATGGATTAGAGACCTCAATGTAAGACCGGACAGTATAAAACTCTTAGAGGAAAACATAGGAAGAATACTCTAACATAAATCACAGCAAGATCTTTTTTGATCCACCTCCTAGAGTAATGACATAAAAAAGAAAACTAAACAAATGGGACCTAATGAAACGTAAAAGCTTTTGCAAAGCAATGGAAACTACAAACACAAAAAGACAACTCTCAGAATGGGAGAATATATTTGCAACTGAATCAATGGACAAAGGATTAATCTCCAATATATATAAACAGCTGATGCAGCTCAATATTAAAAAAACAAACAACCCAATACAAAAATGGGCAGAAGATCTAAATAGACATTTCTTCCAAAAAGACGTAGAGATGGCCAAGGAGCACATGAAAAGCTGCTCTACATCACTAATTATTAGAGAAATGCAAATCAAAACTACAATGAGGTATCACCTCACACCTGTTAGAATGGGCATCATCAGAAAATCTACAAACAACAAATGCTGGAGAGGGTGTGGAGAAAAGGAACCCTCTTCCACGATTGGTGGGAATGTAAATTGATAGTCACTATGGAGAACAGTATGGAGGTTCCTTAAAAAACTAAAAATAGAATTACCATATGATCCAGCAACCCACTACTGGGCATATACCCAGAGAAAACCATAACTCAAAAAGACACATTCACCACAATGTTCATTGCAGCACTATTTACAATAGCCAGGTAATGGAAGCAACCTAAATGCCCACAGACAGACAAATGGATAAAGATGTGGTACATATATAAAATGGACTATTAGCCATAAAAAGGAATGAAATTGGGTCATTTGTAGAGACGTCGATGGATCTAGAGACTGTCATACAGAGTGAAGTAAGTCAGAAAGAGAAAAACAAATATTGTATATTAACGCATATATGTGGAACCTAGAAAAACTGTACAGATTAACCGGTTTGAAGGGAAGAAATAGAGACACAGATGTAGAGAACAAATGTATGGACACAAAGAGGGGAAAGCCATGGGGGGGTGGTGGTGGGAGGAGTTGGGAGATCGGGATTGACATGTATACATTTATATGTATAAAATAGATAACCAATAAGAACCTGCTGTATAAAAAATAAATAAAATAAAATGAAAAATAAAATTTTTTAAAAAACGGAAAAATGTTATTCCCTTCACATACATGTATTTATATGAATGAATTATTTCCATGCTTACATCCATAAGTACAAAAAAGAGGAATAAAACCTACCTTGAAACAAAAAAGAAAAAAACAAAACAGAACCCACCAGTTATACAGATGAAAACCCAATCAGGGCACTTGCTCCAGTGATAGACAATTCTGAAGTTGGTCAGAGGTGGGGATTCCGCTTGCATGCAGCCAGCAGCCACCCCGCAAGGAGTGTCCTCATTACAAGCCTGGGGGACCGTGCCGAGGCATCTGTGAGTAAACGTGAGATGAGCCCCAGGCCAGCTGCTGCTGAACTGTTCCCACCCGTCCCAGGTAAAACACCTGAATATATACAAGGACTTGAAACCCTAGAGGAAGGGCCATAGAGCCACACGAGTGACAGCATGCCGGCCAACTTGGTGCCTGCAGGCCAGCCAGGATGGTCCTGGCCCTGGGTGCTCTTCTGGAAGATTTCCATTTCCCTGCCTGAGATACCCGTCCTGTCCCTGCCCCCACTGCTTTTTTCCTTCCTCACCTCTGCCCAGGGAGAAATTCCAGCAGCAGGTATGGGTGACACATCCTCTTCTTTAGCAGGTGGCAGCCTGGCAACTGCTGCAGAAAGTCCAGCAGAGCCCCACTCACACTGGGCCACCCACAAAGCCGTGGCCTCTCACTCCCTCCCACCAGCCCAGCCCCGAGACTGCTGACAGGGCAGAGAAAATGGCGTCAGGCACGGCTGCAGGGGCTCTTGCTGCCTGGAGTGGTATTTATATTGATCTCAACCCAGGCACACCTGGGGAGGGCAGGCTGGCACGGTAAGGCTGCCCAGCTCAGCCAATCATCACCCCTCAGGGGATCACAGTTGCAGAAAATGGAACTTGCTGAACCGGCCAGGTCCAAGGAACAGGTGTGGGCACCTGAGAGTCAGGATAGACAAGGGGCTGCAGCTTTGGCTTGTTTTCTAATCATTTTATCTGGCCCATGAGTGGGAGACAACTTCAAGAAAACCCTCTCCTAATGAGAGGAACCCAGGAGTCAGGGAGAGGAGGGGTGGGTGGTGGTTGGAGACAGAGGCCTGGTGCCCCGGGTGCAGTGGAAGTCTCTGGAAGACCAGGTGGAGGGAGGCCGCACAGAGTGATGCCCAGGGTCACAGACCTGTCGCAGCTGCTGTTTGTTAGTTCAAGTCCTGCTCTGAGGTGCTCTGTGTCAGCTCTGAGTGACAGGTGAGCTGGGGGTGCTCTGCAATGAGGGCTATGTGCACGGTTCCTGTGTGCAGGCCTGCCACGGTACCTGCAAGGGTAGCTCTGTATCCTGGGAGGGGCCTGACCACGAGAGCCCCGTGGGCTGGGGTGGGGGTGGGGTACCTGCCCAGGTGAGCTCCATATTCTGGGATTGGTCTGACCACGAGAGCCCCATGGGCTGCTGGGGACCTGGTAAAGGATGTCAGGACAGTCAGTGAAGCCACCGAGGATATACCTCCAGTTGCTCCTAATTCCTACACCCTGCTGGTCATTCTACCAACCACCAGGACATGGTATTCTGTATTAGTCTTCAATGATGCCTTCTTTTGTATTCCATTAGTCCCAGAGTCACAAGAAATTTTGGCTTGTGAGTGGCAGGACTCAACATACAACTAAAACAATACTTCCGGGCCGTCTTGCCCCAAGGGTGCAAAAATTCCCACACCATCTTTGGGGAAACCTTAGCTAAAGACCTAAAAGTTCTACCTCTGGAAAAGGAAACCCTCCTTCAGTACGCAGACGACATTCTGATCGCCAGCCCTACTAAGGAGGCCTCTGAACTACCAAGCCAATAAAGGATAGAAGTTGTCCAAGAAAAAGCTCAAATATCACAGACTGCGGTGACCTGCCTGGGCTTCATTCTCACAGAAGGTCGGAGAAGCCCATCCCAGGAAAGGGAAGAAACCATTTTCAGCCTTACCCCTTTCTAAAACTAGAAGACGGCTTAGGGGTTCCTGGGGAGGCCAGGGTTTGCTGCTTCTGGATCCCTAACTACACTCTACTAGCTGGGCCTCTATATGAAACACTGAAAGGAAAAGATGATGATCCTTTTGAATAGAATCCAGAAGTGGCCTTTCAAGAATGGAAAGAGCAGTCAATTCAGACCCTTGCCCTGGAACTCCCTAATTTAGCTAAACCCTTTGATCTTTACATTCCTGGTGAAAGGTGAATCGCCATTGGAGAATTAGTGCAAAAACTGGGACCACTTGAAATGGAACAATGCAAGAATGCCATCCAGGTAGGATAAACTACGGTCACCAAGGGGCTTGGCCTACTGCCACATCTGGCCAAGATACTGGCGGTATCTAAAAACCTGGAAATCAGCAGCCCAAAAGGCCACCTCCCTCCTAAGGGAAAAGGACCCCACGTGGTGATCCTAACCACCAACCATGCCCTGAAGTTGCAGGGCTCGCTCCGTGGGCACACCGACCTCGAGTGAGGAGGCCCTCCAACTCCAACATCCAGAGAGATAACCGGGGGCAACAGGGCACCATGACGACTCGTGTGAACATCACTTGACCTGGAGTTTCTCTCATAAAACAACAAGAGTGTGTCCCAAAAGAGTAGACTACTGCTTGCAGGACTTACTGCACCCAGAGGGGAGCTAATAATCTTGGCGGGGGAACCGTATATCACACTGTCACCATAGAAAAGCCTACAGACACCGTGCTGATGGTGGCCAATAAGACTGGCTGGACTCCTGTTTACTTCAAAAGGCTGTTGACTCAGTGGCCATCATGGTCCTTGATCACCACTGACCCTGGACTGTCTGGGAGTTGAGCGGGCAGGGCTCTGACACCTGGTGCTGTTTGTACGTTAATTCAGGGGCCTAATTGAAGAAAGCGCAGACTACTGGTCAGAGCATCTAGGCTGGCAGAAACGGTCAGCCTAAGGTGGCCGAACAAATGTGGGGCGGGGTGAAACCGGCCCCCACAGCGTCTCTGCACATCTCTTTCCTGGACCCTTAAAGGTCATTAGAATCTATAACACTTCCAATGCTGGTGCTCAGGCGGACGAGCAAGGACGCAGGGGGCCTGGGGACAATCAACGTCACCTGGAGGCTGCTGGGGAGAAGTTCTGACCCTCGTCCCTGGATATGAGGGCTCCCAACTCAGCACTCAGCAGTTACAGAAGAAGGGTCTGCACCCTCAGAACTCCAAGAATGAGGAACGGGACAAAAGGCAGAGGAGGTGTTTGTCCCCAGCAAAGCCCATTAAAAATCCCTGGGAGATAAAAATAGAATCTGTGCAATAAAGTCAAGTCTAACCTTTTTTATCCTTTGTGCTTTGTCTAATTTCACGTACTCCTAGGGTCTCGCATGCAGAGGTTCCACACCCGGCACTTCAGACCAGATTTCCTAGTGCAGAATGGCTGGGACGACAACTCAGCTCCTGGGGCCCAGTGCAGACTCCGCGATATAGAGCCTGAGCTGCAGCCAACCCGGCCCTCGAGAGCTCCGCCCCCTCCCTCCCACTGACTCTGACAGGATCTCTACACAGCAGCCCAGCCCACAGCCCACGGGGTAGTGCATGCTCTCACCTCTCCATTCTCTGATCAAAATATAAAGTTTCCTTTGCTTGTGAACCAAACTCAGCCTCGATCTGTTGGCCCCAATGACACTGGGCAGGGGGACACTTGTTGGGGTCCACTCTGGAGGATCAGTAACAGAAATTGAGACTATTGTAACCTCAATGAACAGATGTGTGAGCCAAACTGTAGTTAACATAGAACAGTGTATAAGGCTCGGGTAAAATAAGATGTTTCTAACACTTCCATTTGATATTTCCATCACTTTATTATAAGCAAGTTCAGTGAAAAGGTTTGTCTTATTTGTCAGGTCAATATTAGAGAAACGAAGTGATTTCTTTCCAAGGATGTACATCTAATAATCTTGGTTAAAGCTTCAATCTTGTTTTAAATGCTTTTCCATTGAAAATGATACCTCTCTTTCAGCTCTCCCATTTCTGAGAAGTATAAAATCTTATAATTTATTATTACCAAAGGGGAAAGGTGGAAGGAGGGATAAATTAACAGTTTGGGATTAACACATACACACTGCTATGTATAAAATAGATCATCAACAAGGAACTACTGTATAGCACAGGGAACTACACTCAACATTTTGCAATAACCTATAAGGGGAAATAATCTGAAAAAGAATAGATATTTTTATTGACATCATCTATCAATGACAGTTAAAGTGTAACCTAAGGGAAGCTGGTGGTGAGTGATTCTGAACCTGAAGACTTCAATCATCTAAAGTTTGGACTCTGCCTACTTCCCAAGGCCCTTAATGAACATATGTGTAGCCGTAGCTTAAAAAATTCCCCAGTTTGGGTTTCGGGGAGACACTGATTTTGAAAAAGCCCTGGTGTTTTCCTTACATGAATGGGACTCTTCCTACTGCTAAAACATGTCTGTCACACCCAGAGGATGGTATACCGTCTGATCGGGAAGAGTTTGGAAAAGGCATCTCATCTCCTCATCTCCTGGTGCTCGGGTTCACCCCTCCAGCGTCTTTACTAACAGTCTCCCCACTTGGAGATGGCAGCACTGTCAACATCCTGTTGCGTACAGTTTGGAATTTGTCCAGAGGATGAAGCAGAAGGATGAGGAACAATGAGAGACAAGTCCTAGGTGTTCAGACAGGCACATGTCACTCTAATTTCCAATCAGGAAGACGAATTGACCAAAGGCTAGGGTTGCCCATGGAAACAGTATAGGGCTTGAGGAAATCCCACTGCTTTGTGGCCAGTTCCCATAAACACAAGTTGAACAATGGAACTCAGGGGCAGTAAAATTCACGAAACTGCAGAGTTGAAAATATCTATCACTGAAAAATTTCTTGAGGAAAGTCAGAGAAAAGGACTTGTAAGCAAGGGAGAATGGCAGGAAAGGGATTTGAGGAGGTAGAAAGGACTCGCCATTAAGCACAAGAAAAGGGGCTGAACATTGCCAACATTGCAGTTGGCCAAAAAGGGTGTATGCGGTTTTTTCTGTATATATTCAAGAAAAGGGCATACACTTTTTTAGCCAACCAAACAGGTGGGCACTGGAAATCAATACTACAAAAGATATCACTTCGCATCAGTCAGAAGAGCCATCCTCATAAAGCGTAAACAACAGAAATGCAGGACAGGGCAAGGAGAAGAGGGAGCCCTGTGAGACTTATAGTGGAAATGTATATTGCCAACGGCCATTCTGGAGAAGTGTATTGTGTTTACTAAAGCATCTAAAAAATGAGCTACAGAGCATAGGGCACTTGCACTCATGGGCGTATATCTTGGGAAAAACAAAAATGGAGAGGACACAGGCACCCCAATGTTTACCGCCTCTCTGTTTAAAAGATCCTCGACTAGGATATAACTTAAATGTCTCTGGAGGGAAAACATGGATAGAGATGTGGTACTTATGTAGAGTGGAATATTACTCAGCCTGGAAATCAATGAAATATGGCCAGTTGTAACAACTCCAGAGGAGTTACGTATGATCATTCTAAGTGACATAATTCAAAAAGAAAAAGACACATATCATAAGATATCACTTAAAGGTGGAATCCAAAATAGCTACACATGAAATAACTTACAAAACAAAAACATAGTCAAATATGTAGAAAACACGCATAAGGCTGCTAAATGGGAAAGGTGGGGAGGGGTGAGGCATCATCCAAGAGGTTGAAATTAGCAAAGATACCATTCCAAATACCAAACTGATAATCAACAAGGCCTACACGGTAGCTAAAAGAACTGCACTCAGCACACTCAAGTCACCGGAAAAGAATATATACGACTGGTAAGAATCTGAAAAAGAATTTACTGATGTCTCTCTGTACGTGAATCAAGTGGATGTACAGCAGCAAGAAACAGAGCTTTGAAAATAAGCTGTAACCAATATAGTAATAAATTGAAAAAAATAAACGACAGAGAGACAGAGAAAACCTCTTACAACTTTTCCTCAGGCACGGTGATGTAACATGGATTGAACACGTCTAGACCAACAGCAGGATGAGACATAAGGCTGGAAACTGTTTGCACTAAGAGAAATGTGAGGTTGGGTGAGGAAATGCACACCCTTTAAAGTAACACTACCTGGTACCCATTCAATGGGTCCCAAATCTTCAGGTTCAAGGAATCTTCCTACAGCTAAAACATGCATGGAAAACCCAGAGGACTGTACACCATGTGATCGGGAGATGTGTCTAAAATGCAGCTCATTTATCCTCTCCTGGTGCTCCTGTTCACCATTCCAGCCACGTTACTTAGAATCTCCCCACTTGGAGAATCAGCACATTTCAACTTCTGTTTCAAACATTTTGCAAATTGTGAGGAGGATGAATGGGAAGAGGGGGAACCAATGAGAGAATAGTTGTAGGGGTTTGTACGGGCACATATCACTCTAATTTCCCATTAAGAATGAGAATTGAAAAAAGGCTCAGCCCGCCTCACCCAAGCCAAAATAGGGCCTGAAGCAATCCTGCGGGTTTGAGGCCAGCTCACAAAAGAGCAACTTAAAAAATGGAGCTCAGGGTCACTGCAATTCACAAACCTGCAGAGTTATAAATGAAAACTAACGTCCAAAAATATGTTGAGGTAAGGCAAAGAAGAGGATCTGAATGCAAGACAGAATTGCAAGAAACAGATTTCAAGAGATAGATTGGACTCGTCTTTAAAGCACATGAAAAGCGGCAGAATTTCGACAATGATGCAGTTGGCCCAAAAGGGCGTATGCGTTTTTTCCTGATTATATCCAGGAAAAAACGCATACACACTTTATGGGCAAGGAAGCAAGCAAGCAATGCAAATGTGCACAACAAAGAAGTCTCATTTCCCACCAGTCAAAAGGGCCATCCTAAACAATTGTAAAAACCAGAAATGCAGGACAGGCCATGGAGAACAGGGAGCCTTTATACGCTGATGGGCAGTGTGTGAACTGCCGAGAGCCACTCTGGAGAAGTGTATGGTGGTTCCTAAATCATCTAAAAAACAGAGCTACAGAGCATAGGACACTTCCAATCATGGGAGTATATCTAGGGAAGTCTAAAAATCAACAAGACACAAGCACACCACAGTTTAGGGCTACTCTGTTTACAAGAACCTCAACTTCAGTACACCTTAAATATCCCAGGAAAGAGAACAATGGATAAAGAAGATGTGGCACTTATGTACAATGGAATATCTCTTCACCATGAAATCAATGTAATAAGGCTAGTAGAAGGATAAAGAGTGGATTTAGGTCCGATAATACTACTTGAAATTAGTCAAACAGAAAAAGAAACATATCATAACATATCACTTACAGAGGGAGGGTAAATATGGCTGCACAAAAAATGAATTACATAACAGAACAGTGTCTCACATTTAGAAAACACACTTATGTCAGCTTAAGGGGAAAGGAGAGGTGGGGTGATGCATAAAACCAGAGTTTGAAATTAGCACAGATACCGTTCAATAAACCAAATAAGTATTAGACAAGATCTACACCTTGCTCAATGAACTGGCCTCAACACACCCAATACACTGCACAGAAATAAATCTGAGTAATAAGAATCTTAAGACCCATGTATTGACATATCTTCATAAGGGAATCAAGTGTGTGCAGAGCAGCAAAAACACAGCAGTGAAAATGAGCTAAACCCCATTATAGAAATAAATTTTAAAAACAAAACGCATAAACAATCAAAGAGAGAAAAATTCTTACAAAATTCGCTCAGGGGCTGTGATGCAACCTGGATTGACCACATATAAACCCACAGCTGGATAAGACATAAGGCTGGACACTTGGGGCTGAGAGGATTGGTGAGCTTTGGTGAGCAACTGCCGAAAGTTTAATGCAATACTTCATGCTACTCATTCCAAGGGTCCCAACACTCCAGGTTGAAGGGAATCTTCCTACAGCTAAACCATGCTTGGGAAACCCAGCGACAGGTATACCATATGATCGGGAAAGGTTTCTAAAACGCACCTCATTGTTCCTCTCCTGGGGCTCCGGATTGACATTCATGCCGCTTTACTAAAAAAAACCCCACATGGAGAGTCAATGCCTTTAAGTTCCGGTATCGCACAGTCTGCAGTTAGTGCGGAGGATGAATGGGAATAGGGGGAACCAGTGAGAAACTAGCTGTAGCGGTTTCAATGGGCACATGTCACTCTAATTTAACATCAGTAAGCAGAATTAACCAAAGGCACAGCAAGGTGCCCCAGAAGAACAATAGGGGCTGAAGGAATCCTGTGGTTATGAGGCAAGATCAGAAAAATAAGAGCTGAAAAATGGAGCTAAGGGCCACTGCAATTCAAAAACCTGCAGAGTTATAAATGACAGCAATTTCCAAAAATATACTGAAGTAAGGCTGCCAAGAGGACTTGAAATCGGGGCAGAATTGCAGGAAACCGATTTCAGGAGGTAGACTGGAATTGCATTTAAAGCATAGGAAAAGAGGCAGAACGTCCACAATGATGCACTTGGCCAAAAAGGGCGTATGCGTTTTTTCCTGAATATATTCAGGAAAAAACGCATACGCCCTTTTTGGCCAACCAAGCAAGCTTGCAAAGGAAATCTGCACTACAATGAAGTCTCACTTCCCCCCGGTCAACAAGGCCATCTGAAAAAAGTGTAAAATCCAGAAAGGCAGGACAGGCCATGGAGAACTGGGAGCCTTATTATGCTGATGGGCGGGATGTAAATTGCCAACAGCCACTCGGGAGAGGTGTATGGTGTTTCCTGAAACATCTAAAAAACAAAGCAACGGAGCCTAGGGCACTTCCACTTATGGTCCTATAGCTTAGGGAAATTAAAATCAAAAAGACACAGCCACCGCAAAGTTTGGGACGGCTCTGTTTACAAGAACCTCGTTTACGGTACAAGTTCAATATCGCAGAAAGTGGAAAATGGATAAAGAAGTTGTGGTACTTACGTACAATGCAATATCACTCAGCAATGAAATCTATGTCATCAGGCCCGTAGCAGCATAATGAGTGGATTCAGGTATGATGATTCTAACTGAAATAAGTCACACAGAAAAAGAAACATCATAAGATATCACTAATACACGGAATGTAAACTTGGCTACACAGGAACGGATTACAAAACAGAACAGGGTCTCAAATTTAGAAAACCAACTTATGCTTGCTTAAGGGGAAAGGTGAGTTGGGGTGCTGCATAAAACCAGAGATTGAAATGAGCACAGATAAAGTTCCTTAAGCCAAATATGGAATAGACAAGAGCTACTCCTTGCTCAATGAAATGGACTCAACACCCCATATTAAACGCCTAAGAATGTACCTGACTAGTAAGTATCTTAAAACCTATGGATTGCTATGTCTCTGAAAGAGAATCAAGCGTGTGTACAGGGGCATAAACGCAGCAGTGATAGGATTGGAGAGGTTCGGTGAGCAAATGAAGACCCTTTGAAGTCATATTGCATGGTACCCATGCCACGGGTCTCAACTCTCCAGGTTTAAGGGATTCTTCCTTCAGCTAAAACATGCATGTGGAACCCAGAGTATGATCAACCGTGTGATCGGGAGACGTGTTCCTATATGTCTCAGTTCTCGTCCCCTGGTACTCGGGTGCAACATTCCAGACGCTTTACTAACACTCTCCCGACTTGGAGAGTCAGTGCCTTTAACCTCCTGTTTGGCCCAGATTGCAATTTCTGCGGAAGATGAACAGGAATAAGGAGAACCAATGAGAGACTAGCTGGAGGTGTCTGGATGCGCAAATTTAACTCTCATTTCCCACCAGAAAGAGGAATTAACCAAAGGCTCAGTGTGCCGTGCCGGAACCAGATTAGGGCCTGAAGCAATCCTGCGGTGTTGCGGCCAGCTCACAAGAAAGCGAGTTGAAGAAAGGAGCTCAGGGGCACTGTAATTCACACACCTGCAGAGTTATAAATGACAGCTATCGTCCAAAAATATACTGAAGTAAGGCTGCCAAGAGGACTTGAAAGCGGGGCAGAATTGCAGGAAACCGATTTCAGGAGGTAGACTGGAATTGCATTTAAAGCATAGGAAAAGAGGCAGAACGTCCACAATGATGCACTTGGCCAAAAAGGGCGTATGCATTTTTTCCTGAATATATTCAGGAAAAAACGCAAACGCCGTTTTTGGCCAACCAAGCAAGCTTGCAAAGGAAATCTGCACTAAAATGAAGTGTCACTTCCCCCCCGGTCAAAAGGGCCATCTGAAAAAAGTGTAAAATCCAGAAAGGCAGGACAGGCGATGGAGAACTGGGAGCCTTGTTATGCTGATGGGCGGGATGTAAATTGCCAAGAGCCACTCGGAAGAAGTGTATGGTGCTTTCTGAAATATATAAAAAACAAAGCAAAGGAGCCTATGGCACTTCCACTTATGGTCCTATAGTTTAGGGAAATTAAAATAAAAAAGACACAGCCACCCCAAAGTTTGGGACGGCTCTGTTTACAAGAACCTCGTTTCCGGTACAAGTTCAATAGAGTAGAAAGTGAAAAATGGATAAAGAAGTTGTGGTACTTACGTACAATGCAATATCACTCAGCAATGAAATCTATGTCATCAGGCCCGTAGCAGCATGAGTGGATTCAGGTATGATGATTCTAACTGAAATAAGTCACACAGAAAAAGAAATATCATAAGATATCACTAATACACGGAATGTAAACTTGGCTACACAGGAACTGGATTACAAATCAGAACAGGGTCTCAAATTTAGAATACCAACTTATGCTTGCTTAAGCGAAAAGGTGAGTTGGGGTGCTGCATCAAACCGGAGATTGAAATGAGCACAGATAAAGTTCCTTAAGCCAAATATGGAATAGACAAGAGCTACTCCTTGCTCAACGAAATGGACTCAACACCCCATATTAAAGGCCTAAGAATGTACCTGACTAGTAAGTATCTTAAAACCTATGGATTGCTATGTCTCTGAAAGAGAATCAAGCGTGTGTACAGGGGCATAAACGCAGCAGTGATAGGATTGGAGAGGTTCGGTGAGAAAATGAAGACCCTTTGAAGTCATATTGCATGATAACCATTCCAAGGGTCTCAACTCTCCAGGTTTAAGGGATTCTTCCTTCAGCTAAAACATGCACGTGGAACCCAGATTATGATCAACCGTGTGATCGGGAGACGTGTTCCAATATGTCTCAGTTCTCGTCCCCTGGTACTCGGATGCAACATTCCAGACGCTTTACTAACACTCTCCCGACTTGGAGAGTCAGTGCCTTTAACCTCCTGTTTGGCCCATTTGCAATTTCTGCGGAAGATGAACAGGAATAGGGAGAACCAATGAGAGACTAGCTGGAGGTGTCTGGACGGGCAAATTTAACTCTCATTTCCCACCAGGAAGAGGAATTAACCAAAGGCTCAGCGTGCCGTGCCGGAACCAGATTAGGGCCTGAAGCAATCCTGCGGTGTTGCGGCCAGCTCACAAGAAAGCGAGTTGAAGAAAGGAGCTCAGGGGCACTGTAATTCACAAACCTGCAGAGTTATAAATGACAGCTATCGTCCAAAAATATACTGAAGTAAGGCTGCCAAGAGGACTTGAAAGCGGGGCAGAATTGCTGGAAACCGATTTCAGGAGGTAGACTGGAATTGCATTTAAAGCATAGGAAAAGACGCAGAACGTCCACAATGATGCACTTGGCCAAAAAGGGCGTATGCATTTTTTCCTGAATATATTCAGGAAAAAACGCATACGCCCTTTTTGGCCAACCAAGCAAGCTTGCAAAGGAAATCTGCACTACAATGAAGTGTCACTTCCCCCCGGTCAAAAGGGCCATCTGAAAAAAGTGTAAAATCCAGAAAGGCAGGACAGGCCATGGAGAACTGGGAGCCTTGTTATGCTGATGGGCGGGATGTAAATTGCCAAGAGCCACTAGGGAGAGGTGTATGGTGTTTCCTGAAACATCTAAAAAACAAAGCAACAGAGCCTAGGGCACTTCCACTTATGGTCCTATAGCTTAGGGAATTTAAAATAAAAAAGACACAGCCACCCCAAAGTTTGGGACGGCTCTGTTTACAAGAACCTCGTTTACGGTACAAGTTCAATATCGCAGAAAGTGAAAAATGGATAAAGAAGTTGTGGTACTTACGTACAATGCAATATCACTCAGCAATGAAATCTATGTCATCAGGCCCGTAGCAGCATAATGAGTGGATTCAGGTATGATGATTGTAACTGAAATAAGTCTCACAGAAGAAGAAACATCATAAGATGTCACTAATACACAGAATGTGAACTTGGCTACACATGAACTGAGTTACAAAACAGAACAGGGTCTCAAGTTTAGAAAACCAACTTATGCTTGCTTAAGGGGGAAGGTGAGTTGGAGTGCTGCATAAAACCAGAGTTTGAAATTAGCACAGATGCCGTTCCATAAGCCAAATATGTAATAGACAAGACCTACCCCTTGCTCAACAAAATGGTCTCAACAGTGAGGTATCACCTCACACCTGATAGAATGGGCATCATTAGAAAATCTACAAAGAAAAAATGCTGGAAAGGGTGTGGAGAAAAGGAACCCTCTTCCACTATTGTTGGGAATATAAATTGATACAGTCACTATGGAGAACAATATGATGTTTCTTAAGAAACTAACAGTAGAATTACCATATGATACAGCAATTCCAGTACTGGACATATAGCCAGACAAAACCATAAATCAAAAAGAGACATTCACCGCAATGTTCATTGCATCACTATTTACAATATCGAGGTAATGGAAGCAACCTAATTGCCCACAGACAGACGAATGCATAAAGCTGTGGTACATATATAAAATGGAATATTACTAAGCCATGAAAAGGAATGAAATTGGGTCATTTGTAGAGACGTCGATGGATCTAGAGACTGTCATACAGAGTGAAGTAAGTCAGAAAGAGAAAAACAAATCTTGTATATTCATGCATATATGTGGAACCTAGAAAAACTGTTCAGATTAACCATTTTGCAAGGCATAAATAGAGCAACAGATGTAGACAACAAACATATGGACAACAAGGGGGGAAAGCTGTTGGGGGAGTGGTGGTGGGAGGAGTTGAGAGACTGGGATTGGCATGTATACATTTATATGTATAAAATAGATAACCAATAAGAACCTGCTGTATAAAAATATAAAATAAAATTCAAAATTAAAAAGAAATAAAATTTAAAAAATAAAACAGAAAAAACAATTATTCCCTTCACATACATGTATTTATATGAATAAATTATTTCCATGCTTCTATCTGTAAATACAAAAAAGAAGAATAAAATCTACCTTGAACCAAAAACGAAAAAGAGAAAAAAAACACAGAACCCACCAGTTCCACAGAGGAAAACCGTATCAGGGCACTTGCTCCAGTTGTAAACAATTCTGAAGTTGGTCAGTGGTGGGGAATCGTCTCCCATTCAGCCAGCAGCCCCCACGCAACAAGCGTCCTCATTGCAAAGCTGGGGCACCGTGCCGAGGCATCTGTGAGTAAACGTGAGCTGAGCCCCAGGCCAGTTGCTGCTGAACTATTCCCACCCGTCCCAGGTAAAACACCTGAATATGTACAAGGACTTGAAAGCCTAGAGGAAGGGCCATAGAGCCACACGAGTGACAGCATGCCGGCCGACTTGGTGCCTGCAGGCCAGCCAGGATGGTCCTGGCCCTGGGTGCTCTTCTGGAAGATTTCCATTTCCCTGCCTGAGATACCCGTCCTGTCCCTGCCCCCACTGCTTTTTTCCTTCCTCACCTCTGCCCAGGGAGAAATTCCAGCAGCAGGTATGGGTGACACATCCTCTTCTTTAGCAGGTGGCAGCCTGGCAACTGCTGCAGAAAGTCCAGCAGAGCCCCACTCACACTGGGCCACCCACAAAGCCGTGGCCTCTCACTCCCTCCCACCAGCCCAGCCCCGAGACTGCTGACAGGGCAGAGAAAATGGCTCAGGCATGGCTGCAGGGGCTCTTGCTGCCTGGAGTGGTATTTATATTGATCTCAACCCAGGCACACCTGGGGAGGGCTGGCCGGCACGGTAAGGCTGCCCAGCTCAGCCAATCATCACCCCTCAGGGGCTCACAGTTGCAGAAAATGGAACTTGCTGAACCGGCCAGGTCCAAGGAACAGGTGTGGGCTCCTGAGAGTCAGGATAGACAAGGGGCTGCAGCTTTGGCTTGTTTTCTAATCATTTTATCTGGCCCATGAGTGGGAGACAACTTCAAGAAAACCCTCTCTTAATGAGAGGAACCCAGGAGTCAGGGAGAGGAGGGGTGGGTGGTGGTTGGAGACAGAGGCCTGGTGCCTCGGGTGCAGTGGAAGTCTCTGGAAGACCAGGTGGAGGGAGGCCGCACAGAGTGATGCCCAGGGTCACAGACCTGTCACAGCTGCTGTTTGTTAGTTCAAGTCCTGCTCTGAGGTGCTCTGTGTCAGCTCTGAGTGACAGGTGAGCTGGGGGTGCTCTGCAATGAGGGCTATGTGCACGGTTCCTGTGTGCCCAGCCCTGCCACGGTACCTGCAAGGGTAACTCTGTATCCTGGGAGGGGCCTGACCACCAGAGCCCCGTGGGCTGGGGTGGGGGTGGGGTACCTGCCCAGGTGAGCTCCATATTCTGGGATTGGTGTGACCACGAGTGCCCCATGGGCTGCTGGGGACCTGGTAAAGGATGTCAGGACAGTCAGTGAAGCCACCGAGGATATACCTCCAGTTGCTCCTAATTCCTACACCCTGCTGGTCATTCTACCAACCACCAGGACATGGTATTCTGTATTAGTCTTCAATGATGCCTTCTTTTGTATTCCATTAGTCCCAGAGTCACAAGAAATTTTGGCTTGTGAGTGGCAGGACTCAACATACAAATAAAACAATACTTACGGGCCGTCTTGCCCCAAGGGTGCAAATATTCCCACACCATCTTTGGGGAAACCTTAGCTAAAGACCTAAAAGTTCTACCTCTGGAAAAGGAAACCCTCCTTCAGTACGCAGATGACATTCTGATCGCCAGCCCTACTAAGGAGGCCTCTGAACTACCAAGCCAATAAAGGATAGAAGTTGTCCAAGAAAAAGCTCAAATATCACAGACTGCGGTGACCTGCCTGGGCTTCATTCTCACAGAAGGTCGGAGAAGCCCATCCCAGGAAAGGGAAGAAACCATTTTCAGCCTTACCCCTTTCTAAAACTAGAAGACAGCTTAGGGGTTCCTGGGGAGGCCAGGGTTTGCTGCTTCTGGATCCCTAACTACAGTCTACTAGCTGGGCCTCTATATGAAACACTGAAAGGAAAAGATGATGATCTTTTTGAATAGAATCCAGAAGTGGCCTTTCAAGAATGGAAAGAGCAGTCAATTCAGACCCTTGCCCTGGAACTCCCTAATTTAGCTAAACCCTTTGACCTTTACATTCCCAGTGAAAGGTGAATCGCCATTGGAGAATTAGTGCAAAAACTGGGACCACTTGAAATGGAACAATGCAAGAATGCCATCCAGGTAGGATAAACTACAGTCACCAAGGGGCTTGGCCCACTGCCACATCTGGCCAAGATACTGGCGGTATCTAAAAACCTGGAAATCAGCAGCCCAAAAGGCCACCTCCCTCCTAAGGGAAAAGGACCCCACGTGGTGATCCTAACCACCAACCATACCCTGAAGTTGCAGGGTTTGCTCCGTGGACACACCAACCTCGAGTGAGGAGGCCCTCCAACTCCAACATCCAGAGAGATAACCGGGGGCAACAGGACACCATGACGACTCGTGTGAACATCACTTGACCTGGAGTTTCTCTCATAAAACAACAAGAGTGTGTCCCAAAAGAGTAGACTACTGCTTGCAGGACTTACTGCACCCAGAGGGGAGCTAATAATCTTGGCGGGGGAACCGTATATCACACTGTCACCATAGAAAAGCCTACAGACACCGTGCTGATGGTGGCCAATAAGACTGGCTGGACTCCTGTTTACTTCAAAAGGCTGTTGACTCAGTGACCATCATGGTCCTTGATCACCACTGACCCTGGACTGTGTGGGAGTTGAGCGGGCAGGGCTCTGACACCTGGTGCTGTTTGTACGTTAATTCAGGGGCCTAATTGAAGAAAGCGCAGACTACTGGTCAGAGCATCTAGGCTGGCAGAAACGGTCAGCCTAAGGTGGCCGAACAAATGTGGGGCGGGGTGAAACCGGCCCCCACAGCGTCTCTGCACATCTCTTTCCTGGACCCTTAAAGGTCATTAGAATCTATAACGCTTCCAATGCTGGTGCTCGGGTGGACGAGCAGGGAGGCAGGGGGCCTGGGGACAATCAACGTCACCTGGAGGCTGCTGGGGAGAAGCTCTGACCCTCGCCCCCGGGTATGAGGACTCCCAACTCAGCACTCAGCAGTTACAGAAGAAGGGTCTGCACCCTCAGCACTCCAAGAATGAGGAACGGGACAAAAGGCAGAGGAGCGGTTTGTCCCCAGCAAAGCCCATTAAAAATCCCTGGGAGATAAAAATAGAATCTGGGCAATAAAGTCAAGTCTAACCTTTTTTATCCTTTGTGCTTTGTCTAATTTCATGTGCTCCTAGGGTCCCACATGCAGAGGTTCCACACCCGGCACTTCAGACCAGATTTCCTAGTGCAGAATGGCTGTGTCGACACCTCAGCTCCTGGGGCCCAGTGCAGACTCCGCGATATAGAGCCTGAGCTGCAGCCAACCCGGCCCTTGAGAGCTCCGCCCCCTCCCTCCCACTGACTCTGACAGGATCTCTACACAGCAGCCCAGCCCACAGCCCACGGGGTAGTGCATGCTCTCACCTCTCCATTCTCTGATCAAAATATAAAGTTTCCTTTGCTTGTGAACCAAACTCAGTCTCGATCTGTTGGCCCCAATGACACTGCGCAGGGGGACACTTGTTGGGGTCCACTCTGGAGGATCAGTAACAGAAATTGAGACTATTGTAACCTCAATGAACAGATGTGTGAGCCAAACTGTAGTTAACATAGAACAGTGTATAAGGCTCGGGTAAAATAAGATGTTTCTAACACTCCCATTTGATATTTCCATCACTTTATTATAAGCAAGTTCAGTGAAAAGGTTTGTCTTATTTGTCAGGTCAATATTAGAGAAACGAAGTGATTTCTTTCCAAGGATGTACATCTAATAATCTTGGTTAAAGCTTCAATCTTGTTTTAAATGCTTTTCCATTGAAAATGATACCTCTCTTTCAGCTCCCCCATTTCTGAGAAGTATAAAATCTTATAATTTATTATTACCAAAGGGGAAAGGTGGGAGGAGGGATAAAGTAACAGTTTGGGATTAACACATACACACTGCTATGTATAAAATAGATCATCAACAAGGAACTACTGTATAGCACAGGGAACTACACTCAACATTTTGCAATAACCTATAAGGGGAAATAATCTGAAAAAGAATAGATATTTTTATTGACATCATCTATCAATGACAGTTAAAGTGTAACCTAAGGGAAGCTGGTGGTGAGTGCTTCTGACCCTGAAGACTTCAATCATCTAAAGTTTGGACTCTGCCTACTTCCCAAGGCCCTTAATGAACATATGTGTAGCCGTAGCTTAAAAAATTCCCCAGTTTGGGTTTCGGGGAGACACTGATTTTGAAAAAGCCCTGGTGTTCTCCTTACATGAATGGGACTCTTCCTACTGCTAAAACATGTCTGTCACACCCAGAGGATGGTATACCGTCTGATTGGGAAGAGTTTGGAGAAGGCATCTCATCTCCTCATCTCCTGGTGCTCGGGTTCACCCATCCAGCGTCTTTACTAACAGTCTCCCCATTTGGAGATGGCAGCACTGTCAACATCCTGTTGCGTACAGTTTGGAATTTGTCCAGAGGATGAAGCGGAAGGATGAGGAACAATGAGAGACAAGTCCTAGGTGTTCAGACAGGCACATGTCACTCTAATTTCCAATCAGGAAGACGAATTGACCAAAGGCTAGGATTGCCCATGGAAACAGTATAGGGCTTGAGGAAATCCCGCTGCTTTGTGGCCAGTTCCCATAAACACAAGTTGAACAATGGAACTCAGGGGCAGTAAAATTCACGAAACTGCAGAGTTGAAAATATCCATCACTGAAAAATGTCTTGAGGAAAGTCAGAGAAAGGGACTTGTAAGCAAGGGAGAATGGCAGGAAAGGGATTTGAGGAGGTAGAAAGGACTCGCCATTAAGCACAAGAAAAGGGGCTGAACATTGCCAACATTGCAGTTGGCCAAAAAGGGTGTATGCGTTTTTTTCTGTATATATTCAAGAAAAGGGCATACACTTTTTTAGCCAACCAAACAGGTGGGCACTGGAAATCAATACTACAAAAGATATCACTTCGCATCAGTCAGAAGAGCCATCCTCATAAAGCGTAAACAACAGAAATGCAGGACAGGGCAAGGAGAAGAGGGAGCCCTGTGAGACTTATAGTGGAAATGTATATTGCCAACGGCCATTCTGGAGAAGTGTATTGTGTTTACTAAAGCATCTAAAAAATGAGCTACAGAGCATAGGGCACTTGCACTCACGGGCGTATATCTTGGGAAAAACAAAAATCGAGAGGACACAGGCACCCCAATGTTTACCCCCTCTCTGTTTAAAAGATCCTCGACTAGGATATAACTTAAATGTCTCTGGAGGGAAAAAATGGATAGAGATGTGGTACTTAGGTAGAGTGGAATATTATTCAGCCTGGAAATCTATGAAATATGGCCAGTTGTAACAACTCCGGAGGAGTTACGTATGATCATTCTAAGTGACATAATTCAAAAAGAAAAAGACACATATCATAAGATATCACTTAAAGGTGGAATCCAAAATGGCTACACATGAAATAAATTACAAAACAAAAACATAGTCAAATATGTAGAAAACACGCATAAGGCTGATAAACGGGAAAGGTGGGGAGGGGTGAGGCGTCATCCAGGAGGTTGAAATTAGCAAAGATACCATTCCAAATACCAAACTGATAATCAACAAGGCCTACACGGTAGCTAAAAGAACTGCACTCAGCACACTCAAGTCACCGGAAAAGAATATATACGACTGGTAAGAATCTGAAAAAGAATTTATTGATGTCTCTCCATACGTGGATCAAGTGGATGTACAGCAGCAAGAAACAGAGCTTTGAAAATCAGCTGTAACCAATATAGTAATAAATTGAAAAAAATAAACGACAGAGAGAAAACCTCTTACAACTTTTCCTCAGGGCCGGTGATGCAACATGGATTGAACACATCTAGACCCACAGCAGGATGAGACATAAGGCTGGAAACTGTTTGCACTAAGAGAAATGTGAGGTTGGGTGAGGAAATGCACACCCTTTAAAGTAATACTACCTGGTACCCATTCAATGGGTCCCAAATCTGCAGGTTCAAGGGATCTTCCTACAGCTAAACCATGCATGGAAAACCCAGAGGACTGTACACCATGTGATCGGGAGATGTGTCTAAAATGCAGCTCATTTATCCTCTCCTGGTGCTCCTGTTCACCATTCCAGCCACGTTACTTAGAATCTCCCCACTTGGAGAATCAGCACGTTTAAACTTCTGTTTCACACATTTTGCAAATTGTGAGGAGGATGAACGGGAAGAGGGGGAACCAATGAGAGAATAGTTGTAGGGGTTTGGACGGGCACATATCACTCTAATTTCCCATTAAGAATAAGAATTGAAAAAAGGCTCAGCCCGCCTCGCCGGAGCCAAAATAGGGCCTAAAGCAATCCTGCGGGTTTGAGGTCAGCTCACAAAAGAGCAACTTAAAAAATGGAGCTCAGGGTCACTGCAATTCACAAACCTGCAGAGTTATAAATGAAAACTAACGTCCAAAAATATGTTGAGGTAAGGCAAAGAAGAGGATCTGAATGCAAGACAGAATTGCAAGAAACAGATTTCAAGAGATAGATTGGACTCGTCTTTAAAGCACATAAAAAGCGGCAGAATTTCGACAATGATGCAGTTGGCCCAAAAGGGCGTATGCGTTTTTTCCTGATTATATCCAGGAAAAAACGCATGCGCACTTTATGGGCAACGAAGCAAGCAAGCAATGCAAATGTGCACAACAAAGAAGTCTCATTTCCCACCGGTCAAAAGGGCCATCCTAAAAAATTGTAAAAACCAGAAATGTAGGACAGGCCATGGAGAACAGGGAGCCTTTATACGCTGATGGGCAGTGTGTGAACTGCCGAGAGCCACTCTGGAGAAGTGTATGGTGGTTCCTAAATCATCTAAAAAACAGAGCTACAGAGCATAGGACACTTCCAATCATGGGAGTATATCTAGGGAAGTCTAAAAATCAACAAGACACAAGCACACCACAGTTTAGGGCTACTCTGTTTACAAGAACCTCAACTTCAGTACACCTTAAATATCCCAGGAAAGAGAACAATGGATAAAGAAGATGTGGTACTTATGTACAATGGAATATCTCTTCACCATGAAATCAATGTAATAAGGCTAGTAGAAGGATAAAGAGTGGATTTAGGTCCGATAATACTACTTGAAATAAGTCAAACAGAAAAAGAAACATATCATAAGATATCACTTATAGAGGGAGGGTAAATATGGCTGCACAAGAAATGAATTACAGAACAGAACAGTGTCTCACATTTAGAAAACACACTTATGTCAGCTTAAGGGGAAAGGAGAGGTGGGGTGATGCATAAAACCAGAGTTTAAAATTAGCACAGATACCGTTCAATAAACCAAATAGGTATTAGACAAGATCTACACCTTGCTCAATGAACTGGCCTCAACACACCCTATACACCGCAGAGAAATATATCTGAGTAATAAGAATCTTAAAACCCATGTATTGATATATCTCCATAAGGGAATCAAGTGTGTGCAGAGCAGCACAAACACAGCAGTGAAAGTGAGCTAAACCCCATTATAGAAATAAATTTTAAAAACAAAACGCAGAAACAATGAAAGAGAGAAAAATTCTTACAAAATTCGCTCAGGGGCTGTGATGCAACCTGGATTGACCACATATAAACCCACAGCTGGATAAGACATAAGGCTGGACACTTGGGGCTGAGAGGATTGGTGAGCTTTGGTGAGCAACTGCCAAAAGTTTAATGCAATACTTCATGCTACTCATTCCAGGGTCCCAACACTCCAGGTTGAAGGGAATCTTCCTACAGCTAAACCATGCCTGGGAAACTGAGCGACTGGTATACCATATGATCGGGAAAGGTTTCTAAAACGCACCTCATTTTTCCTCTCCTGGGGCTCTGGATCGACATTCCAGCCACTTTACTAACAATATCCCCACATGGAGAGTCAATGCCTTTAAGTTCTGGTATCACACAGTCTGCAGTTAGTGCGGAGGATGAATGGGAATAGGGGAAACCAGTGAGAAACTAGCTGTAGCGGTTTCAATGGGCATATGTCACTCTAATTTCACATCAGTAAGAAGAATAAAACAAAGGCACAGCAAGGTGCCCCAGAAGAAGAATAGGGCCTGAAGGAATCATGTGGTTATGAGGCAAGACCACAAAAATAAGAGCTGAAAAATGGAGCTAAGGGCCACTGCAATTCAAAAACATGCAGAGTTATAAAGGCCAACTATTTTCAAAAAATATATTCAGGTAAGGCTATGAAAAGGCATTGAAAGCAAGGCAGAATTGCAGGAAACCGATTTCAGGAGGTAGACTGGAATTGCATTTAAAGCATAGGAAAAGAGGCAGAACGTCCACAATGATGCACTTGGCCAAAAAGGGCGTATGCGTTTTTTCCTGAATATATTCAGGAAAAAACGCATACGCCCTTTTTGGCCAACCAAGCAAGCTTGCAAAGGAAATCTGCACTACAATGAAGTCTCACTTCCCCCCGGTCAAAAGGGCCATCTGAAAAAAGTGTAAAATCCAGAAAGGCAGGACAGGCCATGGAGAACTGGGAGCCTTCTTATGCTGATGGGCGGGATGTAAATTGCCAAGAGCCACTTGGAAGAAGTGTATGGTGCTTCCTGAAAATTCTAAAAAAAAAAACAGCGGAGCCTAGGGCACTTCCACTTATGGTCCTATAGATTAGGGAACTTAAAATCAAAAAGACACAGCCACCGCAAAGTTTGGGATGGCTCTGTTTACAAGAACCTCATTTACGGTACACGTTCAATATCGCAGAAAGTGGAAAATGGATAAAGAAGTTGTGGTACTTACGTACAATGCAATATCACTCAGCAATGAAATCTATGTCATCAGGCCCGTAGCAGCATAATGAGTGGATTCAGGTATGATGATTCTAACTGAAATAAGTCACACAGGAAAAGAAACATCATAAGATATCACTAATACACGGAATGTAAACTTGGCTACACAGGAACTGGATTACAAAACAGAACAGGGTCTCAAATTTAGAAATGCAACTTATGCTTGCTTAAGGGGAAAGGTGAGTTGGGGTGCTGCATAAAACCAAAGATTGAAATGAGCACAGATAAAGTTCCTTAAGCCAAATATGGAATAGACAAGAACTACTCCTTGCTCAACGAAATGGGCTCAACACCCCATATTAAATGCCTAAGAATGTACCTGACTAGTAAGTATCTTAAAACCTATGCACTGCTATGTCTCTGAAAGAAAATCAAGCGTGTGTACAGGGGCATAAACGCAGCAGTGATAGGATTGGAGAGGTTCGGTGAGCAAATGAAGACCCTTTGAAGTCATATTGCATGATAACCATTCCAAGGGTCTCAACTCTCCAGGTTTAAGGGATTCTTCCTTCAGCTAAAACATGCACGTGGAACCCAGATTATGATCAACCGTGTGATCGGGAGACGTGTTCCAATATGTCTCAGTTCTCGTCCCCTGGTACTCGGGTGCAACATTCCAGACGCTTTACTAACTCTCTCCCGACTTGGAGAGTCAGTGCCTTTAACCTCCTGTTTGGCCCAGTTGGCAATTTCTGCAGAAGATGAACAGGAATAGGGAGAACCAATGAGAGACTCGCTGGAGGTGTCTGGACGGGCAAATTTAACTCTCATTTCCCACCAGGAAGAGGAATTAACCAAAGGCTCAGCGTGCCGTGCCGGAACCAGATTAGGGCCTGAAGCAGTCCTGCGGTGTTGTGGCCAGCTCACAAGAAAGCGAGTTGAAGAAAGGAGCTCAGGGGCACTGTAATTCACAAACCTGCAGAGTTATAAAGGACAGCTATCGTCCAAAAATATACTGAAGTAAGGCTGCCAAGAGGACTTGAAAGCGGAGCAGAATTGCAGGAAACCGATTTCAGGAGGTAGACTGGAATTGCATTTAAAACATAGGAAAAGAGGCAGAACGTCCACAATGATGCACTTGGCCTAAAAGGGTGTATGCGTTTTTTCCTGAATATATTCAGGAAAAAACGCATACGCCCTTTTTGGCCAACCAAGAAAGCTTGCAAAGGAAATCTGCACTACAATGAAGTCTCACTTCCCCCCGGTCAAAAGGGCCATCTGAAAAAAGTGTAAAATCCAGAAAGGCAGAACAGGCCATGGAGAACTTGGAGCCTTGTTATGCTGATTGGCGGGATGTAAATTGCCAAGAGCCACTGGGGAGAAGAGTATGGTGTTTCCTGAAACATCTAAAAAACAAAGCAACAGAGCCTAGGGCACTTCCACTTATGGTCCTATAGCTTAGGGAAATTAAAATCAAAAAGACACAGCCACCGCAAAGTTTGGGACGGCTCTGTTTACAAGAACCTCGTTTACAGTACAAGTTCAATATCGCAGAAAGTGAAAAATGGATAAAGAAGTTGTGGTACTTACGTACAATGCAATATCACTCAGCAATGAAATCTATGTCATCAGGCCCGTAGCAGCATGAGTGGATTCAGGTATGATGATTCTAACTGAAATAAGTCACACAGAAAAAGAAACATCATAAGATATCACTAATACACGGAATATAAACTTGGCTACACAGGAACTGGATTACAAATCAGAACAGGGTCTCAAATTTAGAAAACCAACTTATGCTTGCTTAAGGGGGAAGGTGAGTTGGGGTATTGCATCAAACCGGAGATTGAAATGGGCACAGATAAAGTTCCTTAAGCCAAATATGGAATAGACAAGAGCTACTCCTTGCTCAACGAAATGGACTCAACACCCCATATTAAACGCCTAAGAATGTACCTGACAAGTAAGTATCTTAAAACCTATGGATTGCTATGTCTCTGAAAGAGAATCAAGTGTGTGTACAGGGGCATAAACGCAGCAGTGATAGGATTGGAGAGGTTCGGTGAGCAAATGAAGACCCTTTGAAGTCATATTGCATGGTACCCATTCCACGGGTCTCAACTCTCCAGGTTTAAGGGATTCTGCCTTCAGCTAAAACATGGATGTGGAACCCAGAGTATGATCAACCGTGTGATCGGGAGACGTGTTCCAATATGTCTCAGTTCTCGTCCCATGGTACTCGGGTGCAACATTCCAGACGCTTTACTGACACTCTCCCGACTTGGAGAGTCAGTGCCTTTAACCTCCTGTTTGGCCCATTTGCAATTTCTGCGGAAGATGAACAGGAATAGGGAGAACCAATGAGAGACTAGCTGGAGGTGTCTGAACGGGCAAATTTAACTCTCATTTCCCACCAGGAAGAGGAATTAACCAAAGGCTCAGCGTGCCGTGCCGGAACCAGATTAGGGCCTGAAGCAATCCTGCGGTGTTGCGGCCAGCTCACAAGAAAGCGAGTTGAAGAAAGGAGCTCAGGGGCACTGTAATTCACAAACCTGCAGAGTTATAAATGACAGCTATCATCCAAAAATATACTGAAGTAAGGCTGCCAAGAGGACTTGAAAGCGGGGCAGAATTGCAGGAAACCGATTTCAGGAGGTAGACTGGAATTGCATTTAAAGCATACGAAAAGACGCAGAACGTCCACAATGATGCACTTGGCCAAAAAGGGCGTATGCGTTTTTTCCTGAATATATTCAGGAAAAAACGCATACGCCCTTTTTGGCCAACCAAGCAAGCTTGCAAAGGAAATCTGCACTACAATGAAGTCTCACTTCCCCCCAGTCAAAAGGGCCATCTGAAAAAAGTGTAAAATCCATAAAGGCAGGACAGGGGATGGAGAACTGGGAGCCTTGTTATGCTGATGGGCGGGATGTAAATTGTCAACAGCCACTCGGGAGAAGTGTATGGTGTTTCCTGAAACATCTAAAAAACAAAGCAACAGAGCCTAAGGCTCTTCCACTTATGGTCCTTTAGCTTAGGGAAATTAAAATCAAAAAGACACAGCCACCCCAAAGTTTGGGACGGCTCTGTTTACAAGAACCTCGTTTACGGTACAAGTTCAATATCGCAGAAAGTGAAAAATGGATAAAGAAGTTGTGGTACTTACGTACAATGCAATATCACTCAGCAATGAAATCTATGTCATCAGGCCCATAGCAGCATAATGAGTGGATTCAGGTATGATGATTCTAACTGAAATAAGTCACACAGAAAAAGAAACATCATAAGATATCACTAATACACGGAATGTAAACTTGGCTACACAGGAACTGGATAACAAAACAGAACAGTGTCTCAAATTTAGAAAACCAACTTATGCTTGCTTAAGGGGAAAGGTGAGTTGGGGTGCTGCATAAAACCAGAGATTGAAATGAGCACAGATAAAGTTCCTTAAGCCAAATATGGAATAGACAAGAGCTACTCCTTGCTCAACGAAATGGACTCAACACCCCATATTAAACGCCTAAGAATGTACCTGACTAGTAAGTATCTTAAAACCTATGGATTGCTATATCTCTGAAAGAGAATCAAGCGTGTGTACAGGGGCATAAACGCAGCAGTGATAGGATTGGAGAAGTTCGGTGAGCAAATGAAGACCCTTTGAAGTCATATTGCATGGTACCCATTCCACGGGTCTCAACTCTCCAGGTTTAAGGGATTCTGCCTTCAGCTAAAACATGAACGTGGAACCCAGAGTATGATCAACCGTGTGATCAGGAGACGTGTTCCAATATGTCTCAGTTCTCGTCCCATGGTACTCGGGTGCAACATCCCAGACGCTTTACTGACACTCTCCCAACTTGGAGAGTCAGTGCCTTTAACCTCCTGTTTGGCCCAGTTTACAATTTCTCCGGAAGATGAACAGGAATAGGGAGAACCAATGAGAGACTAGCTGGAGGTGTCTGGACGGGCAAATTTAACTCTCATTTCCCACCAGGAAGAGGAATTATCCAAAGGCTCAGCGTGCTGTGCCGGAACCAGATTAGGGCCTGAAGCAATCCTGCGGTGTTGCGGCCAGCTCACAAGAAAGCGAGTTGAAGAAAGGAGCTCAGGGGCACTGTAATTCACAAACCTGCAGAGTTATAAATGACAGCTATCGTCCAAAAATATACTGAAGTAAGGCTGCCAAGAGGACTTGAAAGCGGGGCAGAATTGCAGGAAACCGATTTCAGGAGGTAGACTGGAATTGCATTTAAAACATAGGAAAAGAGGCAGAACGTCCACAATGATGCACTTGGCCAAAAAGGGCGTATGCATTTTCTCCTGAATATATTCAGGAAAAAACGCAAACGCCGTTTTTGGCCAACCAAGCAAGCTTGCAAAGGAAATCTGCACTAAAATGAAGTGTCACTTCCCCCCCGGTCAAAAGGGCCATCTGAAAAAAGTGTAAAATCCAGAAAGGCAGGACAGGCGATGGAGAACTGGGAGCCTTGTTATGCTGATGGGCGGGATGTAAATTGCCAAGAGCCACTCGGAAGAAGTGTATGGTGCTTTCTGAAATATATAAAAAACAAAGCAAAGGAGCCTATGGCACTTCCACTTATGGTCCTATAGTTTAGGGAAATTAAAATAAAAAAGACACAGCCACCCCAAAGTTTGGGACGGCTCTGTTTACAAGAACCTCGTTTCCGGTACAAGTTCAATAGAGTAGAAAGTGAAAAATGGATAAAGAAGTTGTGGTACTTACGTACAATGCAATATCACTCAGCAATGAAATCTATGTCATCAGGCCCGTAGCAGCATAATGAGTGGATTCAGGTATGATGATTCTAACTGAAATAAGTCACACAGAAAAAGAAATATCATAAGATATCACTAATACACGGAATGTAAACTTGGATACACAGGAACTGGATTACAAATCAGAACAGGGTCTCAAATTTAGAATACCAACTTATGCTTGCTTAAGCGAAAAGGTGAGTTGGGGTGCTGCATCAAACCAGAGATTGAAATGAGCACAGATAAAGTTTCTTAAGCCAAATATGGAATAGACAAGAGCTACTCCTTGCTCAACGAAATGGACTCAACACCCCATATTAAACGCCTAAGAATGTACCTGACTAGTAAGTATCTTAAAACCTATGGATTGCTATGTCTCTGAAAGAGAATCAAGCGTGTGTACAGGGGCATAAACGCAGCAGTGATAGGATTGGAGAGGTTCGGTGAGCAAATGAAGACCCTTTGAAGTCATATTGCATGATCACCATTCCAAGGGTCTCAACTCTCCAGGATTAAGGGATTCTTCCTTCAGCTAAAACATGCACGTGGAACCCAGATTATGATCAACCGTGTGATCGGGAGACGTGTTCCAATATGTCTCAGTTCTCGTCCCCTGGTACTCGGGTGCAACATTCCAGACGCTTTACTAACACTCTCCGGACTTGGAAAGTCAGTGCCTTTAACCTCCTGTTTGGCCCATTTGCAATTTCTGCGGAAGATGAACAGGAATAGGGAGAACCAATGAGAGACTAGCTGGAGGTGTCTGGACGGGCAAATTTAACTCTCATTTCCCACCAGGAAGAGGAATTAACCAAAGGCTCAGCGTGCCGTGCCGGAACCAGATGAGGGCCTGAAGCAATCCTGCGGTGTTGCGGCCAGCTCACAAGAAAGCGAGTTGAAGAAAGGAGCTCAGGGGCACTGTAATTCACAAACCTGCAGAGTTATAAATGACAGCTATCGTCTAAAAATATACTGAAGTAAGGCTGCCAAGAGGACTTGAAAGCGGGGCAGAATTGCAGGAAACCGATTTCAGGAGGTAGACTGGAATTGCATTTAAAGCATAGGAAAAGAGGCAGAACGTCCACAATGATGCACTTGGCCAAAAAGGGCGTATGCGTTTTTTCCTGAATATATTCAAGAAAAAACGCATACGCACTTTTTGGCCAACCAAGCAAGCTTGCAAAGGAAATCTGCACTACAATGAAGTGTCACTTCCCCCCGGTCAAAAGGGTCATCTGAAAAAAGTGTAAAATCCAGAAAGGCAGGACAGGCCATGGAGAACTGGGAGCCTTGTTATGCTGATGGGCGGGATGTAAATTGCCAACAGCCACTCCGGAGAAGTGTATGGTGATTCCTGAAACATCTAAAAAACAAAGCAACAGAGCCTAGGGCACTTCCACTTATGGTCCTATAGCTTAGGGAAATTAAAATCAAAAAGACACAGCCACCCCAAATTTTGGGACGGCTCTGTTTACAAGAGCCTCGTTTACGGTACAAGTTCAATATCGCAGAAAGTGAAAAATGGATAAAGAAGATGTGGTACTTATATACAATGCAATATCACTCAGCAATGAAATCTATGTCATCAGGCCCATAGCAGCATAATGAGTGGATTCAGGTATGATGATTCTAACTGACATAAGTCCACAGAAAAAGAAACATCATAAGATATCATTAATACACGGAATATAAACTTGGCTACATAGGAACTGGATTACAAAACAGAACAGGGTCTCAAATTTAGAAAACAAACTTATGCTTGCTTAAGGGGAAAGGTGAGTTGGGGTGCTGCATCAAACCAGAGTTTGAAATGAGCACAGATAAAGTTCCTTAAGCCAAATATTTAATAGACAAGAGCTACTCCTTGCTCAACGAAATGGACTCAACACCCCATATTAAACGCCTAAGAATGTACCTGACTAGTAAGTATCTTAAAACCTATGGGTTGCTATGTCTCTGAAAGAAAATCAAGCGTGTGTACAGGGGCATAAACGCAGCAGTGATAGGATTGGAGAGGTTCGGTGAGCAAATGAAGACCCTTTGAAGTCATATTGCATGGTACCCATTCCACGGGTCTCAACTCTCCAGGTTTAAGGGATTCTTCCTTCAGCTAAAACATGCACGTGGAACCCAGAGTATGATCAACCGTGTGATCGGGAGACGTGTTCCAATATGTCTCAGTTCTCGTCCCCTGGTACTCGGGTGCAACATTCCACACGCTTTACTAACACTCTCCCGACTTGGAGAGTCAGTGTCTTTAACCTCCTGTTTGGCCCAGTTTGCAATTTGTGCCGAAGATGAACAGGAATAGGGAGAACCAATGAGAGACTAGCTGGAGGTGTCTGGACGGGCAAATTTAACTCTCATTTCCCACCAGGAAGAGGAATTAACCAAAGGCTCAGCGTGCCGTGCCGGAACCAGATTAGGGCCTGAAGCAATCCTGCGGTGTTGCGGCCAGCTCACAAGAAACCGAGTTGAAGAAAGGAGCTCAGGGGCACTGTAATTCACAAACCTGCAGAGTTATAAATGACAGCTATCGTCCAAAAATATACTGAAGTAAGGCTGCCAAGAGGACTTGAAAGCGGGGCAGAATTGCAGGTAACCGATTTCTGGAGGTAGACTGGAATTGCATTTAAAGCATAGGAAAAGAGGCAGAACGTCCACAATGATGCACTTGGCCAAAAAGGGCGTATGCGTTTTTTCGTGCAGGAAAAAACGCATACGCCCTTTTTGGCCAACCAAGCAAGCTTGCAAAGGAAATCTGCACTACAATGAAGTCTCACTTCCCCCCGGTCAAAGGGGCCATCTGAAAAAAAGTGTAAAATCCAGAAAGGCAGGACAGGCCATGGAGAACTGGGAGCCTTGTTATGCTGATGGGCGGGATGTAAATTGCCAAGAGCCACTCTGGAGAAGTGTATGGTGTTTTCTGAAACATCTAAGAAACAACGCAAGAGAGCCTAGGGCACTTCCCCTTATGGTGCTGTAGCTTAGGGAAAGTAAAATCAAAAAGACACAGCCACCCCAAAGTTTGGGACGGCTCTGTTTACAAGAACCTCGTTTACGGTACAAGTTGAATATCGCAGAAAGTGAAAAATGGATAAAGAAGTTGTGGTACTTACGTACAATGCAATATCACTCAGCAATGAAACCTATGTCATCAGGCCCGTAGCAGCATAATGAGTGGATTCAGGTATGATGATTCTAACTGAAATAAGTCACACAGAAAAAGAAACATCATAAGATATCACTAATACACGGAATGTGAACTTGGCTACACATGAACTGAATTATAAAACAGAACAGGGTCTCAAGTTTAGAAAACCAACTTATGCTTTTTTAAGGGGGAAGGTGAGTTGGGGTGCTGCAGAAAACCAGAGTTTGACATTAGCACAGATACTGTTCCATAAGCCAAATGTGTAATAGACAAGACCTACCCCTTGCTCAACAAAATGGACTCAACAATGAGGTATCACCTCACACCTGATAGAATGGGCATCATCAGAAAATCTACAAACAATAAATGCTAGAAAGGGTGTGGAGAAAAGGAACCCTCTTCCACTATTGTTGGGAATATAAATTGTTACATTCACTATGGAGAACAATATGGAGTTTCTTAAGAAACTAACAATAGAATTACCATATGATACAGCAATCCCAGTACTGGACATATACCCAGACAAAACCATAAATCAAAAAGAGACATTCACCGCAATGTTCATTGCATCACTATTTACAATATCGAGGTAATGGAAGCAACCTAAATGCCCACAGACAGACGAATGCATAAAGCTGTGGTACATATATAAAATGGAATATTACTAAGCCATGAAAAGGAATGAAATTGGGTCATTTGTAGAGACGTCGATGGATCTAGAGACTGTCATACAGAGTGAAGTAAGTCAGAAAGAGAAAAACAAATCTTGTATATTCATGCATATATGTGGAACCTAGAAAAACCGTACAGATTAACCATTTTGCAAGGCATAAATAGAGCAACAGATGTAGACAACAAATGTATGGACAACAAGGGGGGAAAGCTGTTGGGGGGGTGGTGGTGGGAGGAGTTGAGAGACTGGGATTGGCATGTATACATTTATATGTATAAAATAGATAACCAATAAGAACCTGCTGTATAAAAATATAAAATAAAATTCAAAATTGAAAAGAAATAAAATTTAAAAAATAAAACAGAAAAAACAATTATTCCCTTCACATACATGTATTTATATGAATAAATTATTTCCATGCTTATATCTGTAAATACAAAAAAGAGGAATAAAATCTACCTTGAACCAAAAACGAAAAAGAGAAAAAAAACACAGAACCCACCAGTTCCACAGAGGAAAACCGTATCAGGGCACTTGCTCCAGTTGTAAACAATTCTGAAGTTGGTCAGTGGTGGGGAATCGTCTCCCATTCAGCCAGCAGCCCCCACGTAACAAGCATCCTCATTGCAAAGCTGGGGCACCGTGCCGAGGCATCTGTGAGTAAACGTGAGCTGAGCCCCAGGCCAGTTGCTGCTGAACTATTCCCACCCGTCCCAGGTAAAACACCTGAATATATACAAGGACTTGAAAGCCTAGAGGAAGGGCCATAGAGCCACACGAGTGACAGCATGCCGGCCGACTTGGTGCCTGCAGGCCAGCCAGGATGGTCCTGGCCCTGGGTGCTCTTCTGAAAGATTTCCATTTCCCTGCCTGAGATACCCGTCCTGTCCCTGCCCCCACTGCTTTTTTCCTTCCTCACCTCTGCCCAGGGAGAAATTCCAGCAGCAGGTATGGGTGACACATCCTCTTCTTTAGCAGGTGGCAGCCTGGCAACTGCTGCAGAAAGTCCAGCAGAGCCCCACTCACACTGGGCCACCCACAAAGCCGTGGCCTCTCACTCCCTCCCACCAGCCCAGCCCCGAGACTGCTGACAGGGCAGAGAAAATGGTGTCAGGCACGGCTGCAGGGGCTCTTGCTGCCTGGAGTGGTATTTATATTGATCTCAACCCAGGCACACCTGGGGAGGGCTGGCCGGCACGGTAAGGCTGCCCAGCTCAGCCAATCATCACCCCTCAGGGGCTCACAGTTGCAGAAAATGGAACTTGCTGAACCGGCCAGGTCCAAGGAACAGGTGTGGGCTCCTGAGAGTCAGGATAGACAAGGGGCTGCAGCTTTGGTTTGTTTTCTAATCATTTTATCTGGCCCATGAGTGGGAGACAACTTCAAGAAAACCCTCTCCTAATGAGAGGAACCCAGGAGTCAGGGAGAGGAGGGGTGAGTGGTGGTTGGAGACAGAGGCCTGGTGCCCCGGGTACAGTGGAAGTCTCTGGAAGACCAGGTGGAGGGAGGCCGCACAGAGTGATGCCCAGGGTCACAGACCTGTCGCAGCTGCTGTTTGTTAGTTCAAGTCCTGCTCTGAGGTGCTCTGTGTCAGCTCTGAGCGACAGGTGAGCTGGGGGTGCTCTGCAATGAGGGCTATGTGCATGGTTCCTGTGTGCCCAGCCCTGCCACGGGACCTGCAAGGGTAGCTCTGTATCCTGGGAAGGGCCTGACCACGAGAGCCCCGTGGGCTGGGGTGGGGGTGGGGTACCTGCCCAGGTGAGCTCCATATTCTGGGATTGGTCTGACCACGAGAGCCCCATGGGCTGCTGGGGACCTGGTAAAGGATGTCAGGACAGTCAGTGAAGCCACCGAGGATATACCTCCAGTTGCTCCTAATTCCTACACCCTGCTGGTCATTCTACCAACCACCAGGACATGGTATTCTGTATTAGTCTTCAATGATGCCTTCTTTTGTATTCCATTAGTCCCAGAGTCACAAGAAATTTTGGCTTGTGAGTGGCAGGACTCAACATACAACTAAAACAATACTTCCAGGCCGTCTTGCCCCAAGGGTGCAAAAATTCCCACACCATCTTTGGGGAAACCTTAGCTAAAGACCTAAAAGTTCTACCTCTGGAAAAGGAAACCCTCCTTCAGTACGCAGACGACATTCTGATCGCCAGCCCTACTAAGGAGGCCTCTGAACTACCAAGCCAATAAAGGATAGAAGTTGTCCAAGAAAAAGCTCAAATATCACAGACTGCGGTGACCTGCCTGGGCTTCATTCTCACAGGAGGTCGGAGAAGCCCATCCCAGGAAAGGGAAGAAACCATTTTCGGCCTTACTCCTTTCTAAAACTAGAAGACAGCTTAAGGGTTCCTGGGGAGGCCAGGGTTTGCTGCTTCTGGATCCCTAACTGCAGTCTACTAGCTGGGCCTCTATATGAAACACTGAAAGGAAAAGATGATGATCCTTTTGAATAGAATCCAGAAGTGGCCTTTCAAGAATGGAAAGAGCAGTCAATTCAGACCCTTGCCCTGGAACTCCCTAATTTAGCTAAACCCTTTGACCTTTACATTCCCAGTGAAAGGTGAATCGCCATTGGAGAATTAGTGCAAAAACTGGGACCACTTGAAATGGAACAATGCAAGAATGCCATCCAGGTAGGATAAACTATGGTCACCAAGGGGCTTGGCCCACTGCCGCATCTGGCCAAGATACTGGCGGTATCTAAAAACCTGGAAATCAGCAGCCCAAAAGGCCACCTCCCTCCTAAGGGAAAAGGACCCCACGTGGTGATCCTAACCACCAACCATACCCTGAAGTTGCAGGGTTTGCTCCGTGGACACACCAACCTCGAGTGAGGAGGCCCTCCAACTCCAACATCCAGAGAGATAACCGGGGGCAACAGGACACCATGACGACTCGTGTGAACATCACTTGACCTGGAGTTTCTCTCATAAAACAACAAGAGTGTGTCCCAAAAGAGTAGACTACTGCTTGCAGGACTTACTGCACCCAGAGGGGAGCTAATAATCTTGGCGGGGGAACCGTATATCACACTGTCACCATAGAAAAGCCTACAGACACCGTGCTGATGGTGGCCAATAAGACTGGCTGGACTCCTGTTTACTTCAAAAGGCTGTTGACTCAGTGACCATCATGGTCCTTGATCACCACTGACCCTGGACTGTGTGGGAGTTGAGCGGGCAGGGCTCTGACACCTGGTGCTGTTTGTACGTTAATTCAGGGGCCTAATTGAAGAAAGCGCAGACTACTGGTCAGAGCATCTAGGCTGGCAGAAACGGTCAGCCTAAGGTGGCCGAACAAATGTGGGGCGGGGTGAAACCGGCCCCCACAGCGTCTCTGCACATCTCTTTCCTGGACCCTTAAAGGTCATTAGAATCTATAACGCTTCCAATGCTGGTGCTCGGGTGGACGAGCAGGGAGGCAGGGGGCCTGGGGACAATCAACGTCACCTGGAGGCTGCTGGGGAGAAGCTCTGACCCTCACCCCTTGGTATGAGGGCTCCCAACTCAGCACTCAGCAGTTACAGAAGAAGGGTCTGCACCCTCAGCACTCCAAGAATGAGGAACGGGACAAAAGGCAGAGGAGGGGTTTGTCCCCAGCAAAGCCCATTAAAAATCCCTGGGAGATAAAAATAGAATCTGGGCAATAAAGTCAAGTCTAACCTTTTTTATCCTTTGTGCTTTGTCTAATTTCATGTGCTCCTAGGGTCCCGCATGCAGAGGTTCCACACCCGGCACTTCAGACCAGATTTCCTAGTGCAGAATGGCTGGGTCGACACCTCAGCTCCTGGGGCCCAGTGCAGACTCCGCGATATAGAGCCTGAGCTGCAGCCAACCCGGCCCTCGAGAGCTCCGCCCCCTCCCTCCCACTGACTCTGACAGGATCTCTACACAGCAGCCCAGCCCACAGCCCACGGGGTAGTGCATGCTCTCACCTCTCCATTCTCTGATCAAAATATAAAGTTTCCTTTGCTTGTGAACCAAACTCAGTCTCGACCTGTTGGCCCCAATGACACTGCGCAGGGGGACACTTGTTGGGGTCCACTCTGGAGGATCAGTAACAGAAATTGAGACTATTGTAACCTCAATGAACAGATGTGTGAGCCAAACTGTAGTTAACATAGAACAGTGTATAAGGCTCGGGTAAAATAAGATGTTTCTAACGCTTCCATTGGATATTTCCATCACTTTATTATAAGCAAGTTCAGTGAAAAGGTTTGTCTTATTTGTCAGGTCAATATTAGAGAAACGAAGTGATTTCTTTCCAAGGATGTACATCTAATAATCTTGGTTAAAGCTTCAATCTTGTTTTAAATGCTTTTCCATTGAAAATGATACCTCTCTTTCAGCTCCCCCGTTTCTGAGAAGTATAAAATCTTATAATTTATTATTACCAAAGCGGAAAGGTGGGAGGAGGGATAAATTAACAGTTTGGGATTAACACATACACACTGCTATGTATAAAATAGATCATCAACAAGGAACTACTGTATAGCACAGGGAACTACACTCAACATTTTGCAATAACCTATAAGGGGAAATAATCTGAAAAAGAATAGATATTTTTATTGACATCATCTATCAATGACAGTTAAAGTGTAACCTAAGGGAAGCTGGTGGTGAGTGCTTCTGACCCTGAAGACTTCAATCATCTAAAGTTTGGACTCTGCCTACTTCCCAAGGCCCTTAATGAACATATGTGTAGCCGTAGCTTAAAAAATCCCCCAGTTTGGGTTTCGGGGAGACACTGATTTTGAAAAAGCCCTGGTGTTCTCCTTACATGAATGGGACTCTTCCTACTGCTAAAACATGTCTGTCACACCCAGAGGATGGTATACCGTCTGATCGGGAAGAGTTTGGAAAAGGCATCTCATCTCCTCATCTCCTGGTGCTCGGGTTCACCCATCCAGCATCTTTACTAACAGTCTCCCCACTTGGAGATGGCAGCACTGTCAACATCCTGTTGCGTACAGTTTGGAATTTGTCCAGAGGATGAAGCGGAAGGATGAGGAACAATGAGAGACAAGTCCTAGGTGTTCAGACAGGCACATGTCACTCTAATTTCCAATCAGGAAGACGAATTGACCAAAGGCTAGGGTTGCCCATGGAAACAGTATAGGGCTTGAGGAAATCCCGCTGCTTTGTGGCCAGTTCCCATAAACACAAGTTGAACAATGGAACTCAGGGACAGTAAAATTCACGAAACTGCAGAGTTGAAAATATCCATCACTGAAAAATGTCTTGAGGAAAGTCAGAGAAAAGGACTTGTAAGCAAGGGAGAATGGCAGGAAAGGGATTTGAGGAGGTAGAAAGGACTCGCCATTAAGCACAAGAAAAGGAGCTGAACATTGCCAACATTGCAGTTGGCCAAAAAGGGTGTATGCGTTTTTTTCTGTATATATTCAAGAAAAGGGCATACACTTTTTTAGCCAACCAAACAGGTGGGCACTGGAAGTCAATACTACAAGAGATATCACTTCGCATCCGTCAGAAGAGCCATCCTCATAAAGCGTAAACAACAGAAATGCAGGACAGGGCAAGGAGAAGAGGGAGCCCTGTGAGACTTATAGTGGAAATGTATATTGCCAACGGCCATTCTGGAGAAGTGTATTGTGTTTACTAAAGCATCTAAAAAATGAGCTACAGAGCATAGGGCACTTGCACTCATGGGCGTATATCTTGGGAAAAACAAAAATCGAGAGGACACAGGCACCCCAATGTTTACCCCCTCTCTGTTTAAAAGATCCTCGACTAGGATATAACTTAAATGTCTCTGAAGAGAAAAAATGGATAGAGATGTGGTACTTAGGTAGAGTGGAATATTATTCAGCCTGGAAATCAATGAAATATGGCCAGTTGTAACAACTCCGGAGGAGTTACGTATGATCATTCTAAGTGACATAATTCAAAAAGAAAAAGACACATATCATAAGATATCACTTAAAGGTGGAATCCAAAATGGCTACACATGAAATAAATTACAAAACAAAAACATAGTCAAATATGTAGAAGACACGCATAAAGCTGCTAAACGGGAAAGGTGGGGAGGGGTGAGGCATCATCCAGGAGGTTGAAATTAGCAAAGATACCATTCCAAATACCAAACTGATAATCAACAAGGCCTACACGGTAGCTAAAAGAACTGCACTCAGCACACTCAAGTCACCGGAAAAGAATATATACGACTGGTAAGAATCTGAAAAAGAATTTACTGATGTCTCTCTGTACGTGAATCAAGTGGATGTACAGCAGCAAGAAACAGAGCTTTGAAAATCAGCTGTAACCAATATAGTAATAAATTGAAAAAAATAAACGACAGAGAGACAGAGAAAACCTCTTACAACTTTTCCTCAGGGCCGGTGATGCAACATGGATTGAACACATCTAGACCCACAGCAGGATGAGACATAAGGCTGGAAACTGTTTGCACTAAGAGAAATGTGAGGTTGGGTGAGGAAATGCACACCCTTTAAAGTAATACTACCTGGTACCCATTCAATGGGTCCCAAATCTGCAGGTTCAAGGGATCTTCCTACAGCTAAAACATGCATGGAAAACCCAGAGGACTGTACACCATGTGATCGGGAGATGTGTCTAAAATGCAGCTCATTTATCCTCTCCTGGTGCTCCTGTTCACCATTCCAGCCACGTTACTTAGAATCTCCCCACTTGGAGAATCAGCACATTTCAACTTCTGTTTCAAACATTTTGCAAATTGTGAGGAGGATGAACGGGAAGAGGGGGAACCAATGAGAGAATAGTTGTAGGGGTTTGGACGGGCACATATCACTCTAATTTCCCATTAAGAATAAGAATTGAAAAAAGGCTCAGCCCGCCTCGCCCGAGCCAAAATAGGGCCTGAAGCAATCCTGCGGGTTTGAGGCCAGCTCACAAAAGAGCAACTTAAAAAATGGAGCTCAGGGTCACTGCAATTCACAAACCTGCAGAGTTATAAATGAAAACTAACGTCCAAAAATATGTTGAGGTAAGGCAAAGAAGAGGATCTGAATGCAAGACAGAATTGCAAGAAACAGATTTCAAGAGATAGATTGGACTCGTCTTTAAAGCACATGAAAAGCGGCAGAATTTCGACAATGATGCAGTTGGCCCAAAAGGGCGTATGCGTTTTTTCCTGATTATATCCAGGAAAAAACGCATACACACTTTATGGGCAACGAAGCAAGCAAGCAATGCAAATGTGCACAACAAAGAAGTCTCATTTCCCACCAGTCAAAAGGGCCATCCTAAACAATTGTAAAAACCAGAAATGCAGGACAGGCCATGGAGAACAGGGAGCCTTTATACGCTGATGGGCAGTGTGTGAACTGCCGAGAGCCACTCTGGAGAAGTGTATGGTGGTTCCTAAATCATCTAAAAAACAGAGCTACAGAGCATAGGACACTTCCAATCATGGGAGTATATCTAGGGAAGTCTAAAAATCAACAAGACACAAGCACACCACAGTTTAGGGCTACTCTGTTTACAAGAACCTCAACTTCAGTACACCTTAAATATCCCAGGAAAGAGAACAATGGATAAAGAAGATGTGGTACTTATGTACAATGGAATATCTCTTCACCATGAAATCAATGTAATAAGGCTAGTAGAAGGATAAAGAGTGGATTTAGGTCCGATAATACTACTTGAAATAAGTCAAACAGAAAAAGAAACATATCATAAGATATCACTTATAGAGGGAGGGTAAATATGGCTGCACAAGAAATGAATTACAGAACAGAACAGTGTCTCACATTTAGAAAACACACTTATTTCAGCTTAAGGGGAAAGGAGAGGTGGGGTGATGCATAAAACCAGAGTTTGAAATTAGCACAGATACCGTTCAATAAACCAAATAGATATTAGACAAGATCTACACCTTGCTCAATGAACTGGCCTCAACACACCCTATACACCGTAGAGAAATATATCTGAGTAATAAGAATCTTAAAACCCATGTATTGATATATCTCCATAAGGGAATCAAGTGTGTGCAGAGCGGCACAAACACAGCAGTGAAAATGAGCTAAACCCCATTATAGAAATAAATTTTAAAAACAAAACGCAGAAACAATGAAAGAGAGAAAAATTCTTACAAAATTCGCTCAGGGGCTGTGATGCAACCTGGATTGACCACATATAAACCCACAGCTGGATAAGACATAAGGCTGGACACTTGGGGCTGAGAGGATTGGTGAGCTTTGGTGAGCAACTGCCAAAAGTTTAATGCAATACTTCATGCTACTCATTCCAAGGGTCCCAACACTCCAGGTTGAAGGGAATCTTCCTACAGCTAAACCATGCTTGGGAAACCCAGCGACTGGTATACCATATGATCGGGAAAGGTTTCTAAAACGCACCTCATTTTTCCTCTCCTGGGGCTCCGGATCGACATTCCAGCCGCTTTACTAAAAATATCCCCACATGGAGAGTCAATGCCTTTAAGTTCTGGTATCGCACAGTCTGCAGTTAGTGCGGAGGATGAATGGGAATAGGGGGAACCAGTAAGAAACTAGCTGTAGCAGTTTCAATGGGCACATGTCACTCTAATTTCATATCAGTGAGAAAAATAAACCAAAGGCACAGCAAGGTGCCCCAGAAGAACAACAGGGCCTGAAGGAATTCTGTGGTTATGAGGCAAGATCACAAAAATAAGAGCTGTAAAATGGAGCTAAGGGCCACTGCAATTCAAAATCTGCAGATTTATAAAGGCCAACTATTTTCAAAAAATATATTGAGGTAAGGCTATGAAGAGGCATTGAAAGCAAGGCAGAATTGCAGGAAACCGATTTCAGGAGGTAGACTGGAATTGCATTTAAAGCATAGGAAAAGAGGCAGAACGTCCACAATGATGCACTTGGCCAAAAAGGGCGTATGCGTTTTTTCCTGAATATATTCAGGAAAAAACGCATACGCCCTTTTGGCCAACCAAGCAAGCTTGCAAAGGAAATCTGCACTACAATGAAGTCTCACTTCCCCCTGGTCAAAAGGGCCATCTGAAAAAAGTGTAAAATCCAGAAAGTCAGGACAGGCCATGGAGACCTGGGAGCCTTGTTATGCTGATGGGCGGGATGTAAATTGCCAACAGCCACTTGGGAGAAGTGTATGGTGTTTCCTGAAACATCCAAAAAACAAAGCAACAGAGCCTAGGGCACTTCCACTTATGGTCCTATAGCTTAGGGAAATTAAAATCAAAAAGACACAGCCACCCCAAAGTTTGGGACGGCTCTGTTTACAAGAACATCGTTTACGGTACAAGTTCAATATCGCAGAAAGTGAAAAATGGATAAAGAATTTGTGGTACTTACGTACAATGCAATATCACTCAGCAATGAAATCTATGTCATCAGGCCCGTAGCAGCATAATGAGTGGATTCAGGTATGATGATTCTAACTGAAATAAGTCACACAGAAAAAGAAACATCATAAGATATCACAAATACACGGAATGTAAACTTGGCTACACAGGAACTGGATTACAAAACAGAACAGGGTCTCAAATGTAGAAAACCAACTTATGCTTGCTTAAGGGGGAAGGTGAGTTGGGGTGCTGCATAAAACCAGAGATTGAAATGAGCACAGATAAAGTTCCTTAAGCCAAATATGGAATAGACAAGAGCTACTCCTTGCTCAACGAAATGGACTCAACACACCGTATTAAACGCCTAAGAATGTACCTGACTAGTAAGTATCTTAAAACCTATGGATGGCTATATCTACGAAAGAGAATCAAGCGTGTGTACAGGGGCATAAACGCAGCAGTGATAGGATTGGAGAGGTTCGGTGAGCAAATGAAGACCCTTTGAAGTCATATTGCATGGTACCCATTCCACGGGTCTCAACTCTCCAGGTTTAAGGGATTCTTCCTTCAGCTAAAACATGCATGTGGAACTCAGCGTATGATCAACCATGTGATCGGGAGACGTGTTCCAATATGTCTCAGTTTTTGTCCCCTGGTACTCGGGTGCAACATTCCAGACGCTTTACTAACACTCTCCTGACTTGGAGAGTCATTGCCTTTAACCTCCTGTTTGGCCCAGTTTGCAATTTCTGCG